>NC_065445.1:264103496-264389441 GCF_917563875.1 Diabrotica virgifera virgifera | reverse complement strand
GGCAAACGGTGTTACAAGTGATGGTCGGATCCAATGCCAAAATCTACACAGACATATAAGGGTGCACTAATATCCAAGATGTCCAAATTTTATACTCGGTCAAAGAATATTAAAAAAAAGAAGGTTAATAATATTAACATTAACATTAATAACATTAATATTTAATATTAACAATATTAAAAAAAAATTTACAGACACCTCCAAAAAATGGATTTTGAGATGGACATCAGAACTTGTCACTGGATCATGTGAAATAAAAAATTCAAAAAGATTTTATGAGCTTATGAGTTTCTCGAGGTAACGCTGTCGAGTTTTTGAAGATATTCTTCTTTAGCGGCGAATCGATTGAGGGTAAAATTTGATTGATCCGCGCGCATGCGCACACCGACAGTATGGTATTAGTTGTTATGCGGGCTCTGATTGGGTGTTGAAATTTTGAAATGATCTGTCAATAATTGTTCAATATGGAGGTTATCGGTAAACAAAAATATTGTATAATATTAGTTTTTATTGATGTGTGGACAGAAATAAAATCAAATTTATAATTATAGTGACTTTTTAAATAGTTTTGAAAAGCCGCAGGTACGTAATTCTAAATGTTTCAGTTGGAAATACCTAATAGTTTCAATACCTATCTATTTGGAAAATGTAAACAAAATAATGTAGTTACCTATTAGTAGGCAATGCTTTAATTTACATAATCTGATTACGAACAAACTTTCTACAAATCTTCATCTCATATATCGTTTTCTTACTCTATATTTTGTTGTATTTTATTTCGACAAAAATCAAACTAATAATTTTATTAAATTCATATAAATTTATGGTGTAAACGTTTAGTTTGTGTATATTCCCAAATGACGTATACGAGCGTTTGGTGCAGTTTGAAATGGCGTCAACTTTCGTACGGCGCGGTAGACGTGAAGTGGGTTCAAGCCCCAAGCAAGTTATTATTTTTTTATTTTTTTTTATAGATTTTATGATTGTAAGTATATTATTATATAATTTTTGAAGATATTCTTCTTTTTTGAAAGTGGTAGATAAAAAAGTTAGTTTGATTTTTAAATAAAATAAGTACAAATAACCTTTTAAGTATATTTACTTCGTTTAAATTACCTATTATATAATAGAAGAATATCTTCTTACGTGCGTACAAAGTACACACACATTCTTTTTTTTTTATTTTTAACGATTTTTGAGTATTTGGTTTCACTCGGAAGTAAAAAAAACGAGATTCTTAAGAAACTAAAGCGTTACCTCAAGAAACTAAAGAAAATCTATGCAAAATTTCAAGTGGATTGTCAAGTAGCTTTTGAGTTACAATATTCACCGACTTTAAACAAGCTGTTTTGAGAAAAAACGCGTTTAAAGTTTTGACAACTTCGTCTGCTTCTTCTTGTTTATCTGTCAAATCGTAAAGTAATGCATATCGGAATATATTTTTGAATCGCGGAGTAATCTACAAAAGCGAAAGGGATGTCCTGAAGATGCTCTGAGAGCATCTATAGAGATTCTTCAGGTATCATCAGTAAGTACCTGTGCAAGGTTTAATAAAGAACCGTGCTCGATATCTGCCTTTAATTTGTAAAATAAATAAATTTTTAGTCCCATCTCTGATCTCATCTTGCTAATGGGCTTAAAAGACGTTGCAATTCATTTAAGTGTCGCTCAGCATAACTGTGTCATCTGCGTATCTGATAATATTTACCAGTTGTTCATTAATTTTTATACCATATTCTAGGTTATGCAAAGTATGTTTAAAACATATCTGAATATAAATTAAACAACAGTGGGACCAGCACACAACCTTGCCTTACTTCCTTTTAGAATCATATTTTCTTCTGTCTACTTTCTATTAATAAGAATGGTTGCTGTGTAATGCCAATATAATTTTCCAATGTTTTTTTCTCTTTGTTTGCTATTCCAGTTGGCGAAATTAAAATTATTTGGTTTTAGTATAGTATAGTTGATCCAAAAGATGGCATAACCCAGACATCCAAAGTGAAAGTTATCCTTCAACACCAAATTGTTCTATATGGTCCACACAATGTCCAGAAAAATTTTGAGCGTCGGGTTTGGGGGGAGAGGGGGGAGAAATCGGTAAATTCGTAGTTTTTTAAGTTTTTCGCCAATATTTCTAAAACTATGCGGTTTAGCATGAACAACCTTCTATACAAAATTGTTTCTACATTAAATTTGAAACAAAAAAAGGCTCTATGCATAATCTTTCTAAAATGAATGGTTCCAAAGTTACGGAGGTAGTATAGTATAACTGGTCCAAAAAAAAGGCCTAACCAAAACATCCAAAATAAAAGTTTTCCTCCAACACCAAAATGTTCTATATGGTCCACATATTGTTCAGTAAAGAGTTACACCATTTTGAGCGTCCGGTTTCGGAGGGAGATGGGAGAGAAGCCGGTAAATTAGTAGTTTTTTTACGTTTTTCGTCAATATTTCTAAAACTATGCTTTAGCGTAAACAATGTTATATACAAAAATGTTCTACATGAAATTTAAAACAAAATATGTTCTATACATAATTGTTATAAAATCAACGGTTTCCAGAGTTACAGAGGGTGAAAAGTCGAAGTTTTCGATACTTTTTATATTTTTTGGGCAATATTTATGATATAACTATTCCAAAAACCCAGACATCCAAAGTGAAAGTTATCCTCCAACACCAAATTGTTCTATATGGTCCACATAATGTTCAGAAAAAAGTCACACCAGTTTGAGCGTCGGGTTTGGGGGAGGAGAGGGGAGGAGAAATCGGTAAATATAAAAAGTATCGAAAATCTCCACTTTTCACTCTCCGTAACTCTGGAACCGTTGATTTTATAACAATTATGTATAGAACCGTTTTTGTTTTAAATTTTATGTAGAATATTTTTCTATAGAACACTCCTTACGCTAAAGCATAGTTTTAGAAATATTGACGAAAAACGTAAAAAACTACGAATTTGCAGATTTCTCCCCCCTCTCCCCCCCAAACCCGACGCTCAAAATGGTGTGACTTTTGTCTGAACATTATGTGGACCATATAGAACAATTTGGTGTTGGAGCATAACTTTCACTTTGGATGTCTGGGTTTGGGTCTAACTATACCATACTATTTTTGCACATTACTATATTCACATTCACTCTACAATTAATTAATTTCTATCCAAAGCTTTGATTGTTTACAAGTATGAGAAGATTTAATATTGAGGTCGATGTGATGTAGGTACTGGCGAACCCTTTTTTGAATGTGTGCCCAACCTCTTCCGTTTACACGGTACGATTGGTCTTCCTGTAGTTAAGTACTTGGTTACGTCATAAACGATTTCTTTTGTATTAATGTTAGTTAAATTGCGCGTTAAGAGAAATCAATTTTGTTCCAAACGTTGTAATTGTTTGTAAATTAGAAACCAGCGGCTATTCACTAGAGCCTTTTGACCGTTTATTGTTCTAGCTCTAGCTGTAGGTTATTTCTTTAACATTTGTTATATACATATCTATGCAAAAGATTATAATTTCAGCCAACGCTTTGCTATAGCTTTGATAAATTGAAAGCAAAACTTATAAAGTATGGAGCACAATTCCTCAAACCTTCCATGTATGAATCGGTATCAACAGAGTATTATAACGTTATTTCTGTACAATTTTGTTTAGTTGGAATTTATTTTATTTGAAACTCATTTGTGATAAGGATTGTTAATCCTGCATAAACCTCATATCTTCATTTACGAATAATTCGATATCCTTTAAATTTATAAAAATACCAAGTTTCTTGTAAATTTATATTGTTTACCTCGTGAAAACCAGGTTTCTGAAATTAAAGCAGTATCAATTATATATTCATCCAAACATTTACCTCAGCTCAGTTTATTAGCTACAGCAAATTGCGAATTCTACTGTAAAATCCTTATTTTATTTTGTGTTTTATTAGCGATTATCAAGGAATATTAATTTTGCTAATTTTATATAAATACACCTACGCTCTGCCTTATTTTTCTAAATCGAATAAAGAATCAAAATGTTCACGTATACCTTGAAAAAAATTTAAAAATACATTTAAAAATGAGCCTGTATTGGAAGTAAGATCAGCACTGTAGGGAATATTCGGGGAAGAGCTCTTTTTGGTCCAAATTCAAAAAAAAAACATGATTTTAAGTAAATAATATTGAACTTTCTTTTTTTGCGCAGAAGTTTCAGGTTAACTTTTATGTAAGTTCAGGGTAAGTCTTGTGATTGTTGATGAGATTAGATCCCGAATACAATCATAGAGTAGGTACTTAAAAATGATTGGATTACATCTCGCTTTTGCTATCATTTTAAATTCCATTTAGTTCACCGAAAGGCAAATATTCTCACATCTTCAGTAGATCGAGGCTGATGGCCAGAATTTTAGTGGTTCAGAGAGAAGCAAATATTTGCCCTCTGAAGACACTCTAACAAGAGTCGAAACTAGTTAGAGCACTTTTGGCGCTCTCTGAACTAACTAAAATAAGACTGCTCTTGTTTCGATTTACAACGAAATGATTATTTATTATTTTTATTAGTTCTACTGTACCCCTATTCTGAGTATTGAGAACTAATCTTTGTTGGAATTTTACCGTGCTGGACAGGCGGGTAGTGACATGCAAATTGATAGATCTCCCTCGGCCTTCAGCCCGATCAAAGAACAATCTGACCCAAAAAAACAATAAAGGAAGGATGAAAATTTGCGAACAGGTATTTGTCTATTATTATATAAGAAAAAGTTTACAATTCTACATCCACTCCATTTTTCAAAAATAAAGGGGAATACCCCCTCTCGAAGGTGAAATATATACATTTAAAATAAGTCCGGAATTGGATAACATGACTAATTCTAAGCAACTTTTGTTCTATAGAGTTTTTTCCCCAAGTCCATACTTTTCGAGTTATTTGCAAGTGAATATGTTAATTTTTGACAGAAAAAAAACATGTTTTTGGACGGTTTCTCGGTGATAACTCAAAAAGTAAGTATTTCAGTGAAAAAAATATTCTTACCAAAAATAAAGCTTATAAAAAATGGTGTATGCTTGAGGTCTGTAGACCCAGTAGAAGCAGAGTAACATATTTTGAAAGAATGCAAAATAACTTTCCAACGACACAAAATTCATTGCTGTAGCTCAAAAACTCGAAAAGTTACGGTAAATAGAAATTTTGCTATAATCTTATGTGTGTCCTCTCTCACGCGTACATAGCAGAGCATTATTGTAGGGCAGTCAACGAGGGTATTTGGCTCCGAATTCCATCCTACTACATTGATGTACTTGATATTTTCACAGTAAGTAGGGAATAGCTCAAGAAACAAAATCTACCCTATATACTATGGCGCTTTTATCTTGGGGCGGTTCCCACTTCTTCAAGGGGTAGAAAATGTGTTGGTCAAAATAAGCACGGAAGTGGCTAAAGAACCTATTTCTAAGCAAAAACTGTTCTATACTTTTTTTGAGAACTCAATACTTTTTGAGTTATGCGTAGTTGAAAATTGGCCATTTTCATTGAAAAATGACACCTTTTCGGACCGATTTTTTGTGAATACCTTAAAAACTATGCATCGAACTAAAAACACTATATAAAACATTTTTTAGATTATAAATAATAAAGAGATTCGTTCCTTCGTAAATGTTCTATTTATAATACAAAAAGAGATATGGTAGGTGAAAATAGTTTGTTTTTTGGTGCATGCTCAAATTGGTGTATTCAACTTGAAATAACAGAGGAACGGTAGGTTTTAGGTGTATAATGCTACCAACACCTTTTGTAGTGTTTGAAAAGGCCTTTAAAACGAGCACCGTTAAATGTCGGTTACTTACAAACTAAGCGAGATATGGTGCAAAAAAAATATATGACTAATGTACTTTAAGGAAAAATGAAAAGTATATACATTAAACTCCCCATCCACCATAATTTAAATGCATTGTTTTCCTTCTACAATACCTTTTAATATATATAGTGTTATTTCTACTTTCAAAAAGTTGAACGGGTTTAAAATGAATGGTTTTTGTAAAAAATGTGATCAAATTATAGAATCAATTTTTTTAAATTTTCTTAAAAATCTTCCTTTTTCTCCATGTAATTCGAAAATAAAAATATTTCACCCCTGAGAAGTGGTGGGAACTTCCCCCATGATAAAAGCGCCATAGTATATAGGATAGACTTTGAATTAGGAGATTGGGCTACTCCCAAAATTTCATTAAAATCCATGCAGTAGGATAGAATTTGGAGATAATATCTTGTTCTTAATCTCGCGCATTGACTGGCGTAATCGAAATAGAATGAATTGCAAATATTGTAAACTATTAATTTCTCAGAAAAATGAACTAATTTGAAATGAAAGTATGACTATAATATTCTATTGATTTATGCAATAATCTATACATCTATAGTGTGTCCCCGAAATATGGCATCGAACATTTTCTCAAATGCAGGAATTAATGATGCGTAGAACCATAAAATACTTTTAAATACAGTAGGTGTTTCTAAAATATCAAAATAACGAGTAACTTTGTTATTTTTATAGAATTCCAGTATCTAGTACCATAACGATAATAGATCGGTACGATAAAGTTCTCGGGCGGCCCTTCCGTCCAGCGTTTTTTTTTTTTGTTAAACATGAACATATTCACTCGCAAATAACTCGAAAAGTATTGACTGAGTGAAAAAAACTCTATAGAACACAAGTTGCTTAGAATTAGTCATTTTATCCAATTCCGGGCCTATTTTGAACGTATATTTTTCACCCCGTATTTCTCAATTTTTGTAAAATGAAGGGGATGTAGAATTGTAAATGTTTTCTTATATAATAATAGACAATTTCAAGTACCTATTCCCAAATTTTCATCCTTCCTTTATTTTTTTGGAGGTTTTCGTAAAATTTTGTGTTCCCTGATCGGGCTATTCTTTGCTCCGGCGCGGTTCGTTGGCTTGCAAATTTTTAGAAGTTACAAATGGTGTAACCGAAGATTAGTTCTGATAATTTTTTTTTTAATATTGTTAATATTAAAAGTAAAACTTTCGTTTGTTTTATTTTTTAATTTCGATTTTATACCATGTAAACTATAACTAATGTTCGTAGTTAGTTAGTTAGTTAGTTAGTTAGTTATTTAGTTAGTTAGTTAGTTAGTTAGTTAGTTAGTTAGTTAGTTAGTTAGTTAGTTACAGTCTTCAGAATACACCGAACGTTAGGAAAATAACGTTGAATGGCATAAAATTAGAAACAGTAATAGCCTGGGCTGATTATCGGAGAATAGGCCATTTTTGGGAAAAGTTATTTACCAGCAATTTTATTGCTGGAATCGAATTATAAGATCCTATATATTAATAATATAGGTATGCAAAGTCCTCAGATAGTGTGCTACTTTTTTTATAAACAAAATGGCGCCCGAAAATCGTGTTTTTTTCAATTATTGCACTAGAACTCCGAAGATTTTAACTTTACAACAAAAACACTCAAATAAAAATTCACCGTAATTAAATTCTGCATAGAGACGTGTTTTTCCCGATCTGCTCCGACGAAAATTTTCCTCGGAAAATGCGGGTTTTCCCAACAAAATCTTTAATTTTCAAATAAAGTTTTAGATAAGTAGTTATTTACCAATAATTAAATAATTTGGTGACTTAAAAGCCTTCTTGGTTTAGATTATAGTTCCAGAAGCTGGTGAAAATTAAACGAATATTTTAGCAACAATTCAATTGTTAATTAATAATTTACGGTCGCAATAATAACCAAAATAATTATGATACACTGATAAAACTTTGAAATCCTATAAAGATGAGATGCCTATTTAACATTTTGTCGACAAAATATAATTTTTTTATTTTTTTGCATAATCTTTAAATGTTTTAAAAAAAATAGTTATAAACAAATTAACGTTTCTCAGAAAGTTTTTATTATATTATAATTTTAAAAAATAGCTAAAATGCGCATTTCAAATATATTGAAAATGAATGCTTTAAAACTTTTTTGCAACCACTTGCAAAAAAGTTATGAAACAGCAAATGAAACATACGATTACTATGATGTTAATAATTTTTTTTTAATTCTTTCAAAGCGTAGAAGTGAGTTTAAAGTACAATCTAATTATTTATAAAACAATATCGATTATCAGCTTAATGGTTATATTTTAATTAAAGATTATAAATATATTTTTTTGTAATTTACACGCGCGAAAGTGGAATAATACAGTACCGTAGCTACCCGCCCACATACACAACTCGCGCGAGTGTAATCGTGTCAGTCGCTTCGAGTGAACATTTTATCTCCGGCTCTGTATCAAGCCTACTTTCGCGCTAAAAATTACAAAAAAATGTATTTTTAATCTTGGATTAAAATATAACCATTGCACTAATTTTTGACATTCTTTGTGAGTAATTAGATTGTACCATAGACTCACTTTTAAGCTTTGAAACAATTAAAACAAATTATAAACAATGGAGATATCGTATATTTATTTTGCTGTTTCCTAACTTTTTTGCAAATGGTTGGAAATTTTTTTTAAAGCATTCATTTTCAAGACCTATGAAATACGCATTTTAAGTATTTTTTAAAATTAGAATATAATAAACAATTTCTAAGAAATGTTAATTTGTTTATAACAATTTTTTTTTAACATTTAAAGATTATGCAAAAAAACGAAAAATTTATATTTTGTCGACAAAATATTAAATAGGCATCACACCTTTATAATCTTTCTAAGTTTGATCAATGTCTCATGATTATTTTGGTTGTTATTGCGACTGTAAATTGTTAATTAACAATTGAATTGTTACTAAAATATTCGCTTCATTTTAACCGGCTTCTGAATTTATAATCTATACCAAGAAAGCTTTTATTTCACCGAGCTATATAATTATTGATAAATAATTACTGGCCCAAAAAATTTATTTAAAAATTCGAGATTTTTTTGAGAAACCCACATTTTCCGAGGAAAATTTTCGTCGGAGCAAATCGGGAAAAACATACCTCTATGTAGAAGTAAATTTAGGTGAATTTTTATTTGAGTGTTTTTGGTGTAAAGTTAAAATCTTCGGAGTTATAGAGCAATAATTGAAAAAAATACGATTTGTCGGCGCCATTTTGTTTTTTAAAAAAAGTAGCACACTATCTGTGGACTTTGCATACCTATATTAATAATATGTAGGATCTTATAATTCGATTAAAGCAATAAAATTGCTGCTAAATAACATTTCTTTGTACTTTACTAATTAGACCAACGTATTATAACTATTTTTTTTAAATTTAAGGATTATGCAAAAAAAAGAAAAATTTATATTTTGTCGATAAAATATTGAACAAGCATCTCATCTTTATAATCTTTATAAATTTGATCAATGTATCATGATTATTTTGGTTATTATTGCGATCGTAAATTGTTAATTAACAATTGAATTGTTGCTAAAATATTCGTTTAATTTTCACCGGCTTCTGGAATTACAATCTATACTAAGAAATCTTTGATGTCACTAAGTTATTTAATTATTGATTAATAATTACTTACCTAAAACTTTATTTGAATATTATAGTTTTTGTTAGGAAAACCCGCATTTTCCGAGGAAAATTTTCGTCGGAGCAAATCGTGAAAAACCTATCTCTATGCAGAATTTAATTGTGGTGAATTTTTATTTGAGTGTTTTTGTTGTAAAGTTAAAATCTTCGGAGTTATAGAGTAATAATTGAAAAAAATACGATTTGTCGGCGCCATTTTGTTTATAAAATAGTAGCACACTATCTGCGGACTTTGCATACCTATATTATTAATATATAGGATCTTATAATTCGATTAAAATAAAATACCAGTTCCTTCAACTTATAATCCAGGGTAAAATTGAAGGCAAGAGAGGAATAGGACGCAAGAAAATGTCCTGGCTCCGAAACATAAGGCAATGGACAGGGATTACCGACATACAATCACTGATCCACATTGGAAGAAACAGAGAGTTAATGGAAAATGTGATCGCCAACATCCATTAGTGGATTTGCATTTGAAGAAGAAGAAGATAATTCGATTCCAGCAATAAAATTGCTGGGTAAATAACTTTTCCATGAATTTTGCTAATTAGCCCAGAGTATAAGCGAATACATCTACTAGGGATAGATAATGAAAGTTAACAAAGAAAATCAAACTACCGAAATTACCAGAAGAATAAGGTTAGCGTGGGCAGGATTCGGAAAACTGAGTTGGATCTTGAAAAACACTAGAATAGTACAATATTTGAAAGCCAGAGTTTACGATCAGTGTATCCTCCCTATACATACTTACATATGGTTCACAGACGTGGACACTCACCAAAGCCAATAAGGATAAAATAGTAAAGGCACAAAGAGCGATGGAAAGATCAATGCTCGGGGTGAGACTTATAGGCAAAAAAAAACAAATAAATGGATTAGAAGAAAAACCAAAGTAAAACACGCACGAAAACATGCTGCCAAATCAAAATGGAGCTTCGCAGGACAAGTAGCAGGCCAAGTAGCACCGAACGGGTTTATTAAGTCTTTTAAGGATGCTTTAAAACTGTAGAATAAAACTAAAATTAAAACTAATTGGTTTTTAAGTAAACCTTAAGGTTGCAATAAAACCGCTTTCAGTATAAAAGGGCCCACACTGAAAGAGGTCAATAAAACCAAAAATAAAAACCTTCTTAAAACTTTGTTTTTTTACGGAACTGGTTTTAAAGCTGCAGTGAAGGTGCTTTTAAAACCATGTTAAAAAATACTTTAAGTGCAGGCAGTTTTATAGCACACTTAAATGGTTTCTTAAAGGGAGACTTTTAAAGACAATTTACCATATTAAATGATTCTTTAAACCCATATAATCCATATAGGCCATGTGTTATGATATGTAGATACCTATTTGTAACCATAAAATAATAAAAAGTAGTTGTATTATTTCGGACTGTCAAGGTATAAAATCACTTGCGCACCCAACTTTATTGATAATGTTAACAAAAGTAGGTCTAAATAACTCACGCTCCCTAAAATTTCTAATTTTTGGCGAATAAAAAATAATAATAATAAAACAATTTAAATCCGAAAAATATTAATTTGAAAGAAAAATAAATTTACCTACAATTTTAATGTGTTAATGTTAAAATAAGTTGAATTTATATCTTTAAGTCGCTTATTTATAATTTTTATGTAAGCCCTTATATTGCAATCTATCATGGCTTTCAGCATCTCCAAATAGCAATATGGCCGAAAACCAAATAAAACTATTTAGTCTATCTACAGAGAATTGTTAAGATCAAATGGTTTTATTTTATACCTTTCCAAGAGCATATATCCTACATAAAAGCAAGGTTGCCTTGGAATTAAAATCGTTTAGTTTTAATGGTGCTGTCAATAATGCCACTCGGTTTTAATGTGAATCGTAAAATCGAGGCGTCGTAGGGCTGTGTGTGTTGTATTCTTTGAAAAATAAGCCGTAATGACCAGATCGTTTATATTTTAAGTACTTGCGACTTATTTTTTTCCATACTAACTGTACTTCCACTTTTTACAACACACTACACCACTGTTTTGCTCTAAAACAAATGGGCTACCATTTTGGACATGAAAGAAGATGGGATGAGTCTAGTTTTATTCTTTCTAACAAGAAGCATAGTTTAGTCTTTACGAAAACCAAATTGATTCAGTTAAGAGCGTTTGGTTTTAATATAGCCTAATAATTGCTTTTAAGAAAGCAACTTTAAAGAAAACTAACAAAATAGTTTTAAGGCATATGATTTACTGACATAATAGTCTTGACATCAAGTAGTTTTAATAAAAGGTTTTATTAGTCATATTAGGAGACCTTTAACCTCCCGATAACCAACCTTTTTTTGTTACACGGATGATCAAGGGGGGGGGGAATGATCCAAGGTCAAAAATGACAATTATTAACAAAAAAATGGAGTTTTTTTTTTATTTTTTTATGGCATGGACTTTATGTCATTCAGCCAGTCACAACATGAGTATTAGTGTCATGTGTAGTGTGTATGTTGAGTAAGTGTCTTGTTACTTTGCAAAGTCAAAAAGATTGAATCACGAAATACAACAATGAAGACCGTGGTTAGGAAGGAGAAGCAAAGGCAGGCCACAAATGAGATGGGCTGACGACATAAAGTAGTTTGGAGGACACAACTGGAAACAAGTGGTCCAAAATAGAAATCACTGGATGGAATTGGGGGAGGTCTATGTCCAAAGTTGGACATAGTTGGAATGAGAAACTTTAACTCGTGCTAATAGCTATAGATATCACATGCACATTAATTTAAATAAAAAAAGGTTTTTGCGAATAATTTTTGTTACGCCGATGCATCCTGATTGACGTTAGAAATTAATATTATGTGTATAGAAGCTTTTAGCTTAGATATTCAACTGACTCTTCACGTTCGTAATTATTAAGATACATGCATAACGTAAGACATAGAGTGATTAAAACATTTCTGTCTAAACCCACTTATTTGCATTTCTCTTCTTATTTTTATTGCATAGGTGAACTAATCCACGGAACACCAACTTCCCGATTTGGCATTATCGCGAATGTTTCTTAATGATCAATCTCCCTATACAGAAATAAGAAAATCGCCTTAGAACGATGTAGATGATATCTAGCAATATTTCATCTTCAGAGCGCAACGGTTTTTCTAATTCGTAAACCTGTTTTTAAACGTCGAAGGATTTCAACCTATCAATTATCGAGTATTAGAGACTATACTAATGTTAGCGGATATAGTCTATGTTTTGAGCCGCTCCCGTATGAAAAATTTCCTGATTCGGTTTCTTTGTGGATTCCTGTTCAGAAATGCCCCCTTTACACAAATCAGAAGGGTGCCTGGCGAAATTTTTGGACAGAATTTTTTTTTAGGTTTTTTGAGTAATTCTAAATTAAGTAATTCGAGTGATAAGCGATTTAAAATCTGAAAAATGCGAAAGTACACATGTTCCAGGCTCGATAACTCATATGTAAATTATTATTTTTGATGTTGCCAAGTGCCAAAATTGAATTTTAAACATTCAATTTCAAGACTCCAGTGAGTCATCTTCTTGCAGTACAGTGTCCTATCGGAGGTTGGCTACCATCACAGCAATCCTAAGTTGGCTGGCTGCAGCTCTGAACAAATTATATTGAACTACACCCGTACCACTTCCTTAAATTTTGCAACCAGGAAATCCTCCTACGTCCCACATTTTTCTTTCCCGAGATTTTTCCTTGGATTATGACTATTATCTTAGCAGGGAGTACTTGTCCCGTTTCATTATGTGACCTAGATATTCCAGTTTTCTCGTTTGTATGGTTTTTATGACTTCGCATTCCTTCCCCATCTTCAGCAAAAGATCTTAATTTGTTACTCTGTCCATGGTATTTTCCACATTCTCCTGTAGTACCACATCTCATAATGTATTTGACGTTTATATTTTTTAGTGTCCAAACTTCCATGCCGTACATCAGAACGAAGAAAACAGAGCACCTCTCACACACAGAGCACAGAAGATTCTCGTTCTCAATTTCAAATTTATGTCAAGGCAGCATAGGAACTTTTTCATTTTGATAAATGATTGTTTTGCTATATCTATTCGCATCTTAATTATTTCTCTTGTCTGGTCATTAGTATCAATGAACCAAACCTAAATATTTGTAGGGCGTAACTCTTTCAACTTGGTTATTGTTTATGGTTTAATTCACATTGGTGTATAGCTTCTTTGTTACAATCATAAATTTAGTCTTTTTGACGTTCAGTTTTAGACTATACTTATTGGTATGAGTGTTTGTTTTCCAGCAAATACTGAAAATTATCTAGGTTATCTGTTACTATTAGCATGTCATCAGCCTATCGTATATTTAGACCTTTGTTTTCTAATTGTTAATTATGTTCGCCTACTAATCGGCGACGCCATTGCGGCGCCCCGCGTCGCGTCGCACTCTATGGTGCGTCATTGCCGCATTATATGGTGCGTCTCTTTCGCACTATAAGTGACATATTATACATACGACATATAATTAGCACATTAGTACTAATTTATTGAATAAATAAATAAATAAAAAATAGGTAATTTATGTTAATAATAAATTATTATAAAATTCAATCATATGTCAAGTATTTGTTGGACATTTTTCGCATAAGTACGTATAATATGTATATAATAGACAGAGACAGACGTACCATATAGTGCGACGTAGGGCGTTGCTTCATATGACTAACAATTAAAAAACAACCGTTTATATTGAAATAAGCCCCAATTACTCATTAGAATCTTAAAGTTGAATGTTTAAGGCTATGGGTACATAATTCGCAAATATTTTACGTGTATCCCTACTTTTTCTGTCTTTAGACGGCAAATTACGTGTAGTAAAACTCACACTGGTATGGATATGTAAACATTACTAGAATGTCATTCTACTTGAAAATGTCATCATTAATTTAAAGAGATGGCTTTTGAATGTTCTTGGATAACTGTTATTTTTATAATTGCAAATTATTAATTCAGTTAATAAATGTGATAATTTTTTCACTAACTATGTATTCAGTAATTGTAATAATTTAATTGTACAACAAAAACTAATACTCAATCGAGAAAAGAGGAAAAGTGTTAAAGTGATTTTTTAATAATATATTGTTATGGAACGCTTACAATTTTGAACATCTTTAACAACAAAATACTTGGATCACAGAATATATTATCCTGATGTATTCTCTGCTTGGATCTTCCACAAATAATACACAATAAATAACTTTTTATTAAGTTCACGTCTTAAATCAATTATTTATCCAATACACTATACAGAGAGAGTCTGTAAAGTGGAATAAATTCAATATCTCAAATACTAATTGTTTTTTTGGAAAATGCTCAGACCCGTCGATTAGTATTTCAAATTGTCCTTTTTGACATTCAATAATAATGTATACAGGGTGTCCCAATTTAGAGATATGACGTCATCGTCGATTTTCTTAAATGGCAACACTGTCATTTTGATAGCTAATTTGATAGGGTTTGTAAAGTTATACATAACTGCAAAATATCAAATTTTTATTCTCTACCATTTACAAGATAATAGAAAATAACAAAGTTATATCTGTAATTTGGAATATATTCAATAATTAAAATACTAACTGTTTTTTTGAAAAATGCTCAGACCCGTCGATTAGTATATCAAATTGTCCTTTTTGACATATAATAATAATGTATACAGGGTGTCCCAATTTAGAGATATGACGTCATCGTTGATTTTCTTAAATGGCAACACTGTCATTTTGATAGCTATTTTGATAGGGTGTGTAAAGTTATACACAACTGCAAAATTTCAAATTTGTATTCTCTACCATTTAGATGATAATAAAAAATAACAAAGTTATGAAAAAGAAGTAATCAACTAATAATTGAATTTAATTATTTCAAAAAATTAAGCAAAAACTCATAATGTTGCCCTCAATTATTGTCAAATTGTCAATGGGCAACGTTATGAGCATTTGCTTAATTTAAATAAATAAATTCAATTATTATTTGATTACTTCTTGTTCTTCATAACTTTGTTATTTTTTATTATCTTGTAAATGGTAGGGAATAAAATTTTGAAATTTTTCAGATGTGTATAACTTTACACACGCTATCAAAATAGCTATCAAAATGATAGTGTTGCCATTTAAGAAAATCAACGATGACGTCATATCTCTAAATTGGGACACCCTGTATACATTATTATTATATGTCAAAAATGACAATTTGATATACCAATCGACGGGTCTGAGCATTTTTCAAAAAACAGTTAGTATTTTAATTATTGAATATATTCCAAATTACAGATATAACTTTGTTATTTTCTATTATCTTGTAAATGGTAGAGAATAAAAATTTGATATTTTGCAGTTATGTATAACTTTACAAACCCTATCAAATTAGCTATCAAAATGACAGTGTTGCCATTTAAGAAAATCGACGATGACGTCATATCTCTAAATTTTGACATCCTGTATACATTTTTATTGAATGTCAAAAAGGACAATTTGAAATACTAATCGACGGGTCTGAGCATTTTCCAAAAAAACAATTATGCCCGATTTCACCAACGATACCTAAACAGTTGCTTTATTAAGTAATTCTTATCGATAGGAACTTCCTAAGTCAATACCTAAAAACAATAGCGTTTCATAACTAAAAGAACTGCTTATCTAGGAAATTCTTTCCTAGGTATTAATTCGGGTACGTTTGAACTATTTTTGATAAATAAAAAGAAGAATAACATGACATTTCCTTACTTTTTCGATTATTTGTCATTATTGTTTGTTTGCCAATTTGGTTTTATTCAGTTTTGTACTGTTATAGCGTTGATTGATGTATTGATTTTAAAAAAATAATATGTTGAAAATTGCTTTTTATTATTAATTTTTAATGACACACTTTTAGTGATATCATGAATGGGTTTTTGAAACACAACACTAGTTTGTTAGGTAGTAGGTAGACTACATAATTTTGTCAATAGACCTGTAAAAAACTCCAAATTATTTTCTATATTTTCCATTACATATTATATTATTGATATAAAAGATAATACAAAATTACAACTAATATACCTAATATTACAGAATATCAGTAAAATTAAGGTAAGAAGCAAATTATTGACAAACGTCACAAGTACATTAGTCAAAATTGTAAAAATATAACCTGACTGTCAACGATAAGTAATACCTAAAGTTTAGGGAGATCGCAAACCGTATCCTAACGTAAGGTAATGCTTAAGCGGTTTAGGCAATTTTTATCGCATGGTGAAATCCGTTTTAGAGTTAGGAAGTACCTAATCCCACTTAGGTAATTCTTAAATATTTAGGTATCGTTGGTGAAATCGGGCATTAGTATTTGAGATATTGAATTTATTCCACTCTCTGTATATCAATTTAATCAATAACTCAAAATATTTCCGATGCAATGTCAAATATTTAAAATTGTCACTGATTGTCAGTGTCTGACTGACAATATGCTGACAATATTATATTCGGCTGAGTGCGTTGTAAGACAAAGATAGATTTGGAAAATATTACCACGGCATTGTGTTCATTTTTTTCGAATCCTGAAAAAACCAATAAATATTTTTGAAAAATTGAAACGCAGAATGAAAGAGTAAATTATTACCGAGGGCCGAAAGTCCCTTAGAATAAATAAAAAGTTTATTTTGAATGAGATATTTGAAATTAAAAATCATACTAAATTGTCTCTTAGCTTTTCACCCCTGTAACTTATTAAAATAAACATTATAGAAGTTCTCAGGGACTTTCGGCCCTCTCTAATAACGTAATCTTTCACTCTGCGTTTAAATTTTTCAAAAATACTTATTAGTTTTCACAGGATTCGAAAAAAATGAATCGCAGCCGAAAATACGTACCGATCCTCTTAAACTTTAATTTAGATACAGCTGGTTCCTAAAAAAAACTGATACGAGTCTTAGTAAAATTTGATCATTTTGAGCAGTGTATTTGATTGATCTGATATTATATTACATTTATTATGACAGACAAATAATAAAGTAAACAACTGTTTACGTATGTTAATTCATAATATATTAAAATAATATAAATATAAACATCATATAAAAGGATTCTCTTCTAATCTCTCAAAAAGCGTACGATCTTCATGAGCGGTAGATATTTTTTTGTTCTTCCAGAACCTTGCTTTCTTTCGAGAGTTTCTTCTTCTCTCCATCATTTATTAATATTTAAAAACTGTTGTTCTGCTTACGTTAAAATGGTTCGCTACGGCAGATAGTATCAGTTTTTTTTGGAACCAGCTGTACTTGGAACCCTCAAAAATAATAATTTAAATATGAGTTTTCAAGCCTCAAAAATTCGTATTTTCGAGTTTTTCAGATATTAAATCACAATTCGGAAAATTATCATCTTTTGAGAAAAATCAAAACAGACGTGTTTTTTTAAAATGACAATTAAAATTTTGGAGTAGGAATCCGTAAAGAAGCCGAATCAGAAAATTTCTCATACGGAAGCGGCCTCACGACATGGACTACTATCAATTATCAAGTATTAGAGACTAATGTTAGCGGATTGTGTTATAAATAATTTTGATGCACAATTACGTTTTTCTTCTTCCTTGAGAAAGCGTGAAAAAATTCTCAAGTAGCTTTACTTAGCTGATAACAAACATAATTTGGTTTAATTGCGTAATAGCTTTAATCATGTTACCTGATTATAAAATAGTTTATAAACTGTAACCACACCTATAACAGATATTTGTTTTTGATTTTTATTCCTGCGATATATTACAGATCTGCGATAAAACCAAATGTATTACACTGATCTGCAAAAAAATCCAGTTTTTGTTTTCATGGATGATAACGTTTTTCTTTTGGTGCTCTAAACACGGAAGTTAGCATTATAATAAATACAGTACTTAGTCTTTCCATATAATGTTCTTTTAATCAAAACACGATATTATACTGACAAGAATATTATTAAAAAAAAGTTAAAAAGTGCATTTTTAGAGGTATGTATAGAACTTTGAAATGAAATAAAATAAAGATGATTTGCTAATAATATGTTAATAAAGTCAACTATGTTTCCGCATAGAGACATTCATAAGCAAACCTGGATCTCAAACGACCATGTTACGCGAAACCAAATTGACCACATCATTGTAGATGCCCGACATGGGAACAATATCATAGACGTAAGAAGCCTCATAGTCCAGGGCGCATCTGTTTTGAGATGGACGTTGAGAGGTGACTCAATTTTTTTTGCAGAAATTGCTTGGAAATAAATCAAATAATAATATTTGAGTTATCCTCCATCTCAAAAAGGTCCGGAACATTGTTTAAATAATCAAAATGTCAAAAATTGAAGGAAAAATTCGATTTTTTTCTTCGTTTTTTGATTATAACTTTAAAAGTATTCATTTTCGAGAAAAGTTGTACTGACATAAAAGTTGCGTAATTAAATTTCCTACAATATAGAAGTGGTTAAAAATTTAAAAAATGGTCACCCTAGTTGCAAAATAGCAATGATTGCGAAAAAACCATACAAAAACAAGTATTCGCATTTTACGTTTTTTCAACCATTTAAAATCACTTAGGATCTTCATATTTCACCCATAAAAACTTTATGATACAGTTAAACAATACTGTAAATTTCATTAAGATCGGTTCAATAGATTTTGCAAAATAAATTTTGCAATCCAGCTTTCGCAAAAAAATTCATTTTTTCAAAATGTTGCAGGACTGAAAATAAAGCAGATAGCAAGTTGAAATTTTTTTGCATATAGAAGTGTACTGTACCTTTCATTTGCAGTTTTCAAAATAAAAATCGTTTAATTACCACGGCTTTAGAAAATTTTTGAAGTAAACAATAATTTTTGGTGCTACGCGCAGGACAGCGGTGTTCGATTCACACAAGTTGATTTCCACCAAAATTTCTTCCAATCTTTATATAATATATTATTTTCTTACTCTATATTTTGTTGTATTTTAATATTTTAATTCCACAAAAATCAAACTAATTTTATTATTGTTTGTGAAATATTGTTTAAACAATTGCATATGTTTAAAAATAATAAACATTTATTATTTAAAGTTAAAAAATATGAACAAAGAAAGTTTTTGCTAATAAAAGTGTTATTTTAAAGGATAGAGTATGTGTTTTTATTTTGCAATAAACAAATTTATTTATTTATATCGAAATGTAATAATAATTAAAATGTATCAATCATTATCAAAGGTCATTGGAATGCCCAATCAGAGCAAACTGTCCGCTGTCCTGCGCGTAGTACCAATAATTAATGTTTATTTAAAAAAATTCCTGACGCCGTGATGTTAATCGATTTTAATTTTGCAAAATTGCAAATGAAAGGTACAGTACACTTCTATATGCAAAAAAATTTTCAACTTGCTATCTACTTTATTTTCAGTCCTGTAACATTTTGAAAATATGAATTTTTTTACGAAAGCTGGATTGCAAAATTTATTTTGCAAAATCTATTAAATCGATCTTAATGAAATTTACAATATTGTTTTACTGTATCATAAAGTTTTTCTAGGTGAAATATGAAGGTCCTAAGTGTAGCATAAATGCTTGAAAAACGTAAAATGCGAATACTTGTTTTTGTATGTTTTTTTCACAATTATTGCTATTTTGCAACAAGGGTTACTATTTTTTAAATTTTTAATCAATTCTATATTGTAGTAAATTTAATTACGCAACTTTTATGTCAGTACAACTTTTTTCGGAAATGAATACTTTTAAAGTTGTAATCAAAAAACCAAGAAAAAAATCGAATTTTTCCTTAGTTTTTTGACATTTTGATTATTTAAACAATGTTCCGGAACTTTTTGAGAGGAAGGATAACTCAAATATTATTATTTGATTTATTTTCAAGCAATTTCTGCAAAAAAATTTGAGTCACCTCTCAACGTCCAAATGTACCAATATTTTTACAGATGCGCCCTGGTCTGTCAGAGGAATAGACGGAAACACAGATCATTACTTAGTCAGAGCAAAAGTCAAATGAAGAATATCTAGCCACAAATACAACAAAACAACAATGAACCCACAATGGCACATGGACGAAATGCAGAACACAGAGAAACATCAAAAATATATAGAACAACTTGAACAAACCTTGAACTCTGAAACAGTTTACAATGATATAGAAGAGCTGTGGGAAACGACTGCCGAAATAATAACCAAGACAGCTGACAAGATCTTTGCAAGGAGTACTCAGAAGAGAATATCGGAAACAGCTGGAAAAAAGACAAACAGTAAGAAAGACATGGATACAACTACAAACAGACAAAAGGAAAAAGGAATACGACGACTGCCGAAAAGAAACAAGAAAAATGATACGCACAAAGAAAAGAAACTATGAACAACAAAAATATGAAGCTATGGAGAGAGACCGACCCAAACCAGGCTCCAGAGAATTCTATAAAGCAATCTCCACAGAGAAAAGAGGACATAGAACCAATTCTATCCATACACTGAGAGACAATCAAGGCCATATGATAATCGACGATAAAGAATTAACAGAAGAATGGAAAGGGTATTTCAGGGACCTTCTAAACATCATACAGGAAGGACAGCACAAAGAAGAGATCTATATAACAGCAGACATGCCAGTCGAAAATCCCTCTTGTGAAGAAACCCGAAAGACCTTAAATAAGCTGAAAAATCACAAAGCGCCGGGTACGGACGGGATACCAGCAGAATTTCTGAAATATGGTGGAGAAACACTACATCGCCAAGTCCACCAACTAATAACACAGATATGGTTAGAAGAAAGGATACCAGCAAGATGGAAGGAAAACATCAAAGTGTCCATCTACAAAAAAGGGGAGAAAACAAAATGCGCGAATTACAGAGGAATTTCACTCTTAAACACGGCATATAAAATCCTCTCAAACATCATTCTTAGTAGACTAACCCCTTATGCTGAAAATGTCCTAGGAGAATATCAAGCCGGTTTTAGGGCAAACAGATCCACAATAGATCAACTATTCACGCTGAGACAGCTTCTAGAAAAGGGATGAGAGTATAACAGACCCATACACAATTTCTTCATAGACTTTCGACAGGCATATGACAGCTTAGAAAGAAGCCAAGTATGGAATGCCATGGCGGTGTTCTCAATACCAAGAAACTCATTCGGATGACTAAAGTCTGTATGGAGGGTGGAATATCAAAAGTACGTGTAAATAATAAACTGTCTGACAGCTTTGAAATCAACACTGGACTCAAACAGGGTGATGCGTTATCTCCACTACTTTTTAACCTTGTACTAGAGAAAGCCATGAGGTCGGCCGAAATAAAAACAGAACTGCTATCGGTTCAAGGTCCCAAATTATTACTAGCATACGCAGATGACATTGATCTCGTTGGAGACTCCAGCCTATCCACAAAAGCCATTTTCAACAAGGTGGAAGGAGCAACAAGCGAAGTAGGGCTGAGGATTAATGAAGAGAAGATGAAATATATATGTATAAATAGAACGACACGAAGAGACAGGATAGGACAAAATGTGACGGTCAACACCTTCAATTTCGAAAGAGTACAACGTTTTAAGTATCTGGGGGTCGTAATCACAGCTGACAACGATGTTACTTAAGAAATAAAAGACAGAATCCAATCAGCAAATCGCTCTCTATTCGCACTGGATAAGCTTATAAAATCAAAAAATCTTACAAGAAGTTCCATGATCAAAATCTATAAATCCATCGTCAGCTAACATATGGTTGCGAAACGTGGACCATGGCCAAATCAAACGAAGAAAAGCTCAGACGTTTTGAACGAAAAATACTTAGAAAAATGTTCAGACCTCACCACGACATTAACACAAACCAGTATAGGATCAGAACCAACTTCGAATTAAAAGCACTCTACAATGACACAGATATTGTCCAAAAAATTAAATCACAGCGACTATCATGGGCAGGCCACGTGCACAGACTTCATAACGAGAGACTTGTAAGACTGGTATGGGAGGAGATTCCTACAGGCAAAAGACCACTCGGACGTCCCAGAATGCGATGGAGAGATAACATCCAAGTAGATCTCCGAAAAATGAACATTCCATTTGACCCTAGGTTGATGGAAGACCGAACAAATTGGAAGAAAGTTGTACAGTCAGCCACGACCCACCCAGGGTTGTAGCGCTACGTGATGATGATGATGATGATGTTATATCATAGAGCTTCCTTTATAATCAGAAAGAATTTGTTGAATACTTTCTCGTTAGTTATCTGCTTTTGTATTGCCAATGAAATTATGACACACTTTTATTAGAGCCGCCCAAGCTTTTTTCTGCTCTGTTTAACATAAAATTAAAAGCTACATAAGTCATTAGCTCTCATATTTGTGGACAAAAAAAACCTTCTTGCTACTTCGCGTGACTGGTTCGGAAAAATTTAGTTTTAGAATACTAGAAACCTTTACCAACTCCATTCACAAACAGCAAACCTCTAGAACCTTCACATCAGCACATAAACTCCATAGGTATCGAGAAGATCTTGTTTTCTCAAGTATTAATGACTCCAAATTTATACAATTTTCTTTCATGGTTGCTGCAAGCGCGAGGGGTACTGCTATGTATTGCCATTGCTAATGGTAGAGTAAGACAGCTTTCAAACTAATCTTATAAGCAGCAATAAAAAGTCTCCACATGCTTCTGAGAAATTCAGTTCTTGAGGAAGTCGTGAAGCATCATTACAATACACTAAATCATCCTCTCTGGACAAGTAACTCAACAAATTCCACTGTTTTAAACTTGATCCAAGTAATTAAGCCTTAGATTAGCCTTAGAACAAAGTCGTCATTAAAATTGGATTGTTTACAAAGAAAGGTTTTTTTGATAGTCTTGTAAGATCCAGATAAAGTGTACATATGAACATGAGTAAATACATTCGAAATGAAACTCCATTGTATCTGTAGACCAGAAATATTTTTATAATCCATCTGCTCGTTATTTTTTGGAAGTAGGTACTGGAATTGAAGTCCTTTTGTCAGGAGGACTTGTTATTTTTGCAGATGCGATGTTCGAATTTATAATTTTGAACAAAATTATCCGCAGCCTCTATTTCTCTTAAATGAAAAGCTGTAGTACGACATTCTCAGCAAGAACAAAATGGCAGTTAATTTTTTATTTAACTTGTACAAATTTCAAAACTAGTATTAGTGTTACATGTTACATATCGACGTTTTTCCGCTTACAATCTCTGGCATGACCCAAATTTGAGAAATATTCTAGTAAATCCTTGTACGACTATATATCGACATCAATGAATATTCATTTCAGAATATATTGGTATGATATTTGAAGATTAGATATCGTGCAGCTATTTTGTGTCAAATAATAATGAAATTGTCATGTGAGCTATGAATATGTTACATAAATAAAGCCAAATGGTATCGTATATACACCGATATAGTAAACTGTTGGGTTAATTAACCAAAATATAGTTTGTCGACGATGTATTTAAAGCTTTCTGCACAATATCCCGCATTAAAATTTGACACATCGACATTGTTTAAAATGTTATATCGTCATGTACAAATAATAAATTGTTATAGTCTAATAGTCGTGGACATTTTGATACTTATTTGTGTACTATAAGAATATTTTAACATACGCGACAGAAACACGACCTGACACAGAGAGGACAAAAAGATTTCTCGAAACTAAGGAATAAAGTTGCACAAGTTTGACTTGAATGTTTGAAATTGACTTGAGTTTGACTTAATTTCAAGTCAAACTCAAGTCAATCCTTCTGGCAAATAATTCAAGTCAAGTCAAACTGGTCAGGGGTTACAAGTTTGTGCAATCATCTTCATTTGCATGTCTTTTCTATATCTCAAAAGTTTATTTCAAGAAAAGCGTTTCACTTATTGAAGTTATACTTCTTTAAGCGCGATTGGGTTTGCGCGAATTCATCAATGTGGTTGGTGCTACGCGCAGATATGTTATACGTTAGCTCTGATTGGGTATTCCAATGACATGTCAAAAATTATCCAATATGGCGGCTGTGGTTAAAGAATGTGTTGGTATTTTTATTATTATGGTTATGGTTGTTAAGTTGTGTTTTGAAAGGACCAGGCAACACTCCTTATGGAAAAGTGGTCCCGGTCAAATTTGATGAAAGTTTGGTCAATGATACTTCTTGATGTGTAGATTAAAAAAGTCCATGGTACCTGGGTCTGAATAACTACTATTCTCGAGTTACAGCCTTCTGAAGTTATTGGATTCGAGTGCTCGATTTACGTTAAGTGCACTAATTTACGGTCAAGTGAACGAAAATATTTATTATTAGAAAAAGAGAAACTCATGTTCTTCATACATACTTGCGTGTTGTATATGAATTTGTGGTCAAAAATAGTTGGATCGTATTTTGGTCTTCAGAAGACCTCCGAGAAGTCTGCAGAAAAATAAAGAAGTGCGGTATAAAATGTGCTGCTAGATCGATATAAGCATTATCATTATATTTTGTATACTTTTAATAACCCTATATAATTCAAATCACCCGAAAAGCCAGGGGGTCATGGCCCCCCCTGCCCATGGCCCAGAGTACGATTTAAGGACCAGAGAAGATGAGTTACGGGTGTTAAGAGTACAAAATTGGAAAACCAAGGCGGAGGATAGAATGGAATGGAAGCTGATTCTCGAACAGACTGAGGTCCACCAGGGGTTCTACAGCCAATGATGATGAGCTTTTTAATACAAAATATTATGGAGAATAATTGTTTTTATTTTTATAACAACTATAATATTCATACTTAGGTATAATCATATAGAAGAAATGGTCAATGGAGAAGGCTTCATAATCATGATTTTGCTAACTTTCCTGTTTTCGACTTAGACTACCTAAAAGACGTTACGATTGGGATATATCAAATTAAACTGGCACCATCTTACATACAAGATAAAATAATAAGAGAAAATGACGAAGAGTTTTAAATTGATCAGAATATGGATGAACCGGGATTCATAAGAGTTTGAAATTTTTTCTAGGTTTCGGCAAGCTACAAAACACCAAGTATTAATTTCCTTACGGTTGATGAAGATGAGCCTGTAGAAGAACCGATTAACGGGTACTACTGTACCTGTCAATCTGGTGCGAGAACTGTAGGTACTTGTGCTCATATCACCAGTGTGTTATGGTTTTTAGGCTTTGCAAGACATCAACCCAATGTTAAGTATCCTGATAGGTCGTTAGTTAACACGATATATAATGCACCTAACCGATATCAGCAAAATGTTAACATACGAATAGTCGAAGATGATTTAAACCCGATTTTTCCATAGACAATTGTAATTAATATTTAGCATTTACAAACTACCATTTACTTTGTTTTTTTTGTATTTAAATCAAGTCCATGTTCTCTACCTGTCTTAAATCTGATATGCGGCACAAGTTTTATGTCAATTAATGTATTTTTTTATGTTTCGACAATTTTTTCTTTAATTATTCTGGAACATGTTACGAGTGGAATTACCCCATCCCCCTAGATCCGCCACTGTTCAGTAGTTTTCTAAAGATAAGGCGGAACTGTAGTTTTGCTGGTATTCCATAACTGAGAAGCATTCATAAAAACATGATAATGCTTATATCGATCTAGCAGCACCTTTTATACCTCACTTCTTTAGTTTTCTGAAGACTTTTCGGAGGTTTTCTGAAGACTAAAATATGATCCAACTATTTTTGACCACGAATTCATATACTACACGCAAGTATGTATGAAGAACATGAGTTTCTCTTCTTCTAATAATAAATATTTTCGTTCACTTGACCGTAAATTAGTGCACTTAACGTAAACCGAGCCCTCGAATCCAATAACTTCAGAAGGCTGTAACTCGAGAATAGTAGTTCTTCAGACCCAGGTGCCATGGACTTTTTTAATCTACACATCAAGAAGTATCATTGACCAAACTTTCATCAAATTTGACCGGGACCACTTTTCCATAAGGAGTGTTGCCTGGTCCTTTGTGAGAACAGAGACAAAAGTGAGTTTATAGTTGTACTGACTTTTTAAAGGACTTTATTAATATAGAAAAAAAAAGAATGTCTGTGTACTTTGTATGCACGTTAGAAGGTATACTTCTATTAAAATTGTGTAGAAAACCTGATGTTTTTTAGATTTTCTACGACTGCTCAAGGGAAAAGCAATTGCTGGGATGCTCCAGCTTGTCAAAACATGACGGATTAATATTATTTATTAAGAATTTACCATCTATACTTACTTACTTACTTAATCAGTAGACCCATTAGTACCTTTCGGTGTAGGGCCATTTATAATACAATTCATTAAATTACAATTCAATAAATTACAATATTTTACAATCTTCTGAATTGTCCTAGCTCTTAACGAACATTCTCCATTCCTTCCTATTGGATGCCATCTGTGTTGCTTCCTGCCAAGTCTTACCCTTACTCTGCAGTATCTGCGAAATGTCACTGTTCCATTCTTTGATGGGCCTTCCTCTTCTATTCTTACCTATTGGTTTGGCTTCCCACACTCTTTTCACTTGTCTATCATTGTCCATCCGGGTTAGATGTCCGAACCATGCCAATTTTTTCTTCTTGATTGAGTCGAGTATCGGCTTGATTTTGAGTCTTTCTCTTATTTCTTCATTTCTGATTCTATCTGTTCTTTTTACTCCTATCGTTCTTCTGAGGTATTTCATCTCTGCTGCCTGTATTCTGCTCTGGTGTCTTTTGTTTAATATCCAATTTTCTGCTCCATATGTCACCGTAGGTCTATATATTGTTTTGTATATTGTCATCTTGGTCTTTGTTGAT
Organism: Diabrotica virgifera virgifera; assembly: GCF_917563875.1. Taxonomy (NCBI): domain Eukaryota; kingdom Metazoa; phylum Arthropoda; class Insecta; order Coleoptera; family Chrysomelidae; genus Diabrotica; species Diabrotica virgifera. Next base: position 264,362,170 of record NC_065445.1, on the reverse strand, counting down.
ATTTCTTTGTTATTAAGGAATCCTCTATTTAGTGCTTGGAATAGTTTTCCTGTGTTTTCCATTCTGTTGTTAAGATCGTCCTCTATGTCTCCTTTGTTGTTGATTACTGTTCCTAAGTATTTGTATGAATTTGTCTGTATTAATTGATGTTGGTCTATCATTATTTCTATTTGATCTTCCGTCCCTTGTTTCCTTGATATTTTCATTATCTGAGTCTTCTCTTTGTTTACGTTTAAGTTGTATTTGCTTGCTTCTAGGTTCCATTTCTCTAAGTTGTATTTCAGTTTTTCTGCTGTTTCCGCAATTAGTACTATGTCGTCTGCAAATATACACATCTCAGCGTTTATCATTTGCATTCTGTTCCAACCGATGCAGTATTTCTTGAAAGTTTTCTTACATTCTTTCACTATCTCATCTATTACATTTATGAATAGCACTGGGCTGAGACTTCCCCCTTGTCTAACTCCTTGAGTTGTTTCAAATGGTTCTGACTGTATATTTAACATTCTTACTGTATTTGTTGTTTTCATGTATATACTCTTTGTTGCTTCTATCAGTTCTTCGCTTACTTCCTTCTTCTTTAGGCTTTCCCATATATCTTTTCTTTTGACTGAGTCGAAGGCTTTTTCCATGTCAATAAAGCTCAGGTATATTTCTCTATTTTTCTTTAATGCTTTTTCTATTACTTGTTGCATGGTAAATATATGGTCTTGTGTGTTGTGTCCTTTCCTGAATCCACTTTGTACGTCCTCTAATTTATGTTCTATTTCTTTTCTGATTTTCCTTTCTATTATGGTTTCGTATACTTTTGCTACTACACATAGTAGTGATATACCTCTATAGTTCTTACAGTCTCTTGTGTTTCCTTTTTTGTATATAGGTATAATTACTGCATTTGTCCATTCTCTGGGTATTACTTTTCTCTTCCATATTAGGTTATATATGTATAACAATTTTTCTTTTGCTTTTATTCCTATATATTTCATCATTTCTGGTGCTACTTCATCGCTTCCTGGTGCTTTTCCAATCTTTATCTTTCTTATTGCTTCTTCTAGTTCTTCTTTTTCTATAATTTCTGGATTTTCCGTGTTTCTTATGGATACTCTCTTTATGTGGCTTTCCTTCTCCATTGTGTTCACTTGATTTCCATTCAGTAACAGCTGGAAATGTTCCCTCCATCTTTCCATTATTGTTTTATCGTCATTTATTATTATTCCTTCCTTGTTCATTATTTGTTTCAGTTTCGTTTCTTTGTTGCTTCTTAGGTTTTTCAGTGTTCTATAAAATAATTTTACGTTTTCTGTGCTGTTTTCTTCCATTTTTTCTCCAAATTTTTCCCAACTTTTCTTTTTCTCTTTCCTAACTATCTCTTTAACTTTTGTTCTTTTTCTCTTATAATTTTCATATTTTTGTTGTGTTTTGTCTTGTATGTATTCTTTCCATAATTTCTTCTTTTCTTTTATTTCTCTTTTCACTTCATCGTTCCACCAAGACGTTCGTTTCCCTCTGTTGTTATTTCTTGTGGTTCCACATATTGATTTAGCTGTTTTTATCATCGCATTTTTAAATTTTCCCCATTCTTCTTCTATTGTTTCTGTTATTATATGTTCATTGTCTATTTCTTTCTCTAGCCCTTCTGTGTATCTTATTTTCGTTGTTTCTTCCCTTAGTTTATAAATTTTTATTATTTCTTTGTGTTCTCTGTTTATGTTCTCATTTCTTTTTATTTCTTTTCTTTTGCTTTTGAATGTGGTTTCTAGTAGATAGTGGTCACTACCAATTTCATAACTCCTTTTCACCCTTACGTCTCTTATCCAGTTCTTCTCTGTTTTTTGCACTATAGTATAGTCTATAATTGATTGTTCGTCTCTTGATTTGACTTCTCTTGTGATCTTGTGTATCCTTTTATGTTGGAAGTGTGTGTTCATAATCACCAGGTTATTGTCTAGACAGAATTCAAGTAGTAATTTTCCATTTTTGTTTATTTTTTCCTCCCCATACGGTCCGATGACATTGTTCCATTTTTCTGCTTCTTTCCCCACTCTACTGTTCATGTCTCCTGTGATCACCATTTTCTCTGTACAATCATTTATCACTTCTTGTAATTTGTCCCAGAACTCATTCTTTTCGTTTTTTGTTGCGTCTTCATCTGGTCCATAGCATATGATTAGGTTTGTATTGGTTTCCTCTGTATCCATATATATGTCTACTCTTAGTATACGTTCGTTGTAATATATCCAATTTTTTACTTTGTTGATACTATCCTTCTTAATCAGGCACGCTACTCCTGCCTGAGCTCTCTTCGTTTCTTCCACTCCACTGTATATTAGTAACATTCCGTTTTCTAATATTATTGATCCTTTTCCTTTTTTCTTTGTCTCTGTTATAGCTACTATTTCAATGTTCTTATCTCTAATTTCTTCCCCCAGTTCTATTTCTTTCCCATTTATACCTCTTACATTCCATGATGCCATTTTCAGAATTGTTCTGTTCTTTTGTATGTTTAGGTTGTACTTCAATTTGTTTTTCCTTACGTTTGTGTTATTATCTTTAAATCTGGTCATGTCCCTGTTCTTTGCCTGTTTTGTTTCTCGGTCCATCATTGTGTTTTCTACAGCTAGTTTTTTGAACAAGTTGGTTCTGTATTGTATGTTACTTTTTCTATCCGGCTTGTTTTTTGGTTCCATTTCCACTTAATGTCTTCAATAATTATGAATCCATATCCAATTTTTGTCCTTTTCCCATTAGTCTTTTCCTCTGCTGCTATCTTCCTAAGGTTTCTTTGTATTTCTATCTCTTTTAATGTTAGGTCACATTCTATATATACTCTATGTTGTTTATAGCTCATTAGTTTACCCTTGGCTTTCAGTATTTTCATTTTATCTTCGAATTTTTTACATTCTATAACACACATTGTTTCATTTATCTTTTGTACCCTATTTATTTCTGATTTTACTCCCATTTTTGCTTCTATGAAGTTCTCTATTTGCTCTGTTCCTATTGTGTCTAGTGGTAAGCCTCTCGTTATTAGGTTATTTTTCTTCTTTTCTTTCTGACATGCTTCCAAGGTTATTTCTATTTTATCTATTTTTTGTTTCATCGTAGCCATTTCTTTCTTTAGATTTTCATTTTCTCTTATTATTTCTTTCATTTGCAATTTGTATTCATTATTTTCCTTCCTAATTTCTTTTAGTTCCTCAATCATATTACCCATTGTATTTTTTATATCTTCCAGGTCCTTGTTTTTCTTTTTGTTATCGCTTGCTAATTGTCTCATTAGTTCCATCATTTCGTTCTGGCTGCTGGTTTCATTCGTTGATGGTTTCGACCTGTCTGGTGTTCGGTTCACTTTTCTACTCCTGCTAAATATATCTGGCTCCTCTTTGCTTTTTCTTTTACCGTCCTCATTAATGCTATCATTACCATCCGCCATCTTTCTTCCTATTCAAATTATTAAAGTAGGTATGTATTTATAAATACAAATATTAAATCAAATTAAAACCTACTTGATTAAATCAAATTAATTAAATTTTTTACTTTAATTACAAAATATTTATATATTATTCAATTTTTTTTTACTTTAATTATAAAACTATTTAAATACCATTTAATATCTTATTTATTTATATCAACAATTAATGTTCACTTGAATAAATTAGATTTATCAACAATGTCTTCTTCTTATCTTCAATATCTTCTTATTCTTCGATATCTTCTTATTCTTCAATATCTTCTTATTCTTCAATATCTTCTTGTTTTCGTTCAGAAAGCCGACTCTGTATTTTTCGATAGATAGATACCGAAGTCCCTTAATTATAATTAAATCAATTTATTAGTAATTACCACTGCTGAAAGCAGCTTCGGCTAGTCCACCCATAGGACCTTGACTTCTTATCAGTGCCAAAAAACTTGACTATGACTGTAATTATTTTACTGTTAGTAGTTAAAATATAATTTTATTAAAACTAGGTTAGATTAATAATGTATGGATCTTACTTTCAATATTCTTTTTAAATTTACACTGTAAATTTCTTAACTCACTTATTTACACTTTGCAAATAATTTGGTGATTTTTCTGCTCGCAAAGTTTCAGTATTTGAAGTTTTTTTTGCGGAGCGGATTTAAATCAACCTCACTGTCTCTTTACCAGGACCGGTCCTTACCATCTATAATTATTTTAAAATTTGACGAAAATACAGGCAGAAACTCGAAACAGAGCTCATGAAAAAATTATACTATAAATTTTTTGTCGAAAAACCACGTTTTTTAGAGTTTATAATGATTCCTTACGAGAAAAGCAATTGCGGGGGCGCTCCAGTTCATAAAAAATGACGTATTAACGTTATTTTAAATTTTGGTATTATTTTTTCTTCTTCTTCCAACTTTATAAATAGGCTCAATGCCTGTTTTACTTCGGTTTTTAGCCTCAATGGACATTGTCTGACCATCTTTTCCTCGGTCGTCCCAATGATCTTCTTCCATTTGACATTTGTCTCTTGCTCTTCGTACTATTCTCTTTTCTGTAATTCTTTCTATGTGTTAATTCCATTCTATTTTTCGTCTTTTGGTCCACATGTTTATTTCTTCTATGCCACATATTATTATTATTTTGAATTATTTTTTGAAATAGGTATTATTATTTGAAGTAGATATTAAAATTAATTTAATATTTAAGTAAAAATACAATTAAAATGTTTAAAATATATTAGTTTCGTTGAAATCATAAAAATAGAAGTATAAGTTCTTACGTGCGTACAAAGTACATACAGTCCCTGGCCATATTATTATGACCACCTATGAATTTTTACAAAAATCAACTATTCCACTAGGTACGTTTTATTTAAAATACGATTATTAAATTTAATTTTGTTATGCAATGTTAATGCTACGCATTAACTATAATATATTTAATAATAAACAGCAATAAAATATTTGAAAATATTACATATTTATATTTTTTTAATATTTTGTTCAACTTCTGACCTTAATGAGATGGAAAATATTTGGGAGCTTTTAAAACGAGAAATTTCCGATGAAAAGGTCACTAACGAAATTGTTTTGACTAAAGGACTAATATATCGTTAAAACCATAATGACAAATTGAAGCAAAAAAAATTTAACTGCATTCAAATTATGCCAAGACGGGTACTAGCGGTAATCAAAGTTAGAGGGGCTTAGCAAAATATTGAAAAAATAAAAATAATTTAAATATTTTTAAATGTTTTATTGGTGTTTATTATTAATTATAATACATTTAATAATACAGCAATAAACCATTTGAAAATATCACATATTGGTATTTTTTTAATATTTTGCTGAGCCCCCTCTAACAACTTTGATTACCACTAGTACCCGGCTTGGCATACTTTGAATGCAGTTAATTGTTTTTGCTTCAATTTGTCATTGTGGTTTCAACGATATATTAGTCCTTTAATCAAAACAATTTCGTTAGTGACCTTTTCATCGGAAATTTCTCGTTGTAAAAGCTCCCAAATATTTTCCATCTGATTAAGGTCAGAAGTTGAACAAAATATTAAAAAAATATAAATATGTAATATTTTCAAATATTTTATTGCAGTTTATTATTAAATATATTATAGTTAATGAATAACATTAACATTGCATAACAAAATTAAATTTAAAAATCATATTTTAAACAAAACGTACTTAGTGGAATAGTTGATTTTTGTAAAAATTCATAGGTGGTCATAATAATATGGCCAAGGACTGTACACTCTTTTTTTTAATGTCTTTAGAAATAGATTATTTTAGATAATTTTTGACAGGGTCGTTCTGAGCTATCCGAAGTAATCTGCTTCATTTGCATCTTATTTCTATATCTCGAAAGTTTATTTGATGAGAACGGTTCACTTGTTTTTTCTGTTCTATAAATTATTGTATAATATAATTCCATGTCTTTATTTATCTACTACTTGAAGCCTATATATTAAACACACCCATAATTCCCAATAGGAAACAGTTCCTTGTAGAATCAGTCAGTTGACAGATTCCTACAGTAAAATTATCATTTCATGCTTTGTAATTTATTCTCTTTAATAAATACACTAAATAATGTACATTGTACCGTGTATATCTAAAGATAAATTCATGCTATAAATCGATTTATTGCGATCTTATTTCTTATCCTAGTCACGGATTTAAGTGCCTTTTTTCAAGGATGAGTAATTGAAGAGTGTTCCATAAATTATTTTAATCATCTTATATTCACTTTTTTTTCAATAGCTCCGTTATATTTTGTTCCGAACCTTGATATAATTCTAGATGCCTTTTACTTATCTCAGCTATAGACGGCTGATCAACTTATTATCCGCTTGTGTTTTCTATCTTCTTGATTCACAGCGGTGACTCGTTTGCGAAACGAGAATTATTAGGCGCGTTCCAAGTGACATGAAAACCGTCCTTCGTACTGCCCTCGTCATGCGCATTATAAAAAATGCGTTCCAAGCGAACATGAACGATGATTGGTATCGTACACCGTGTTGTTCCAAGCGATCCATGTACCGCTTCGAAATCGGTAACTGAACGGCCCTTTTGATACATGCCTTCAAGCAGAAACTATTTGTACTGACTTGCGCAGTTAGGATTGTTTTCATTTTTACTGGTCACTGCTATGAGATCAGATGATGATTCAATAATAGAATAATCCACAATTTACGCTATTAGTACCTGTGAATCTTGATTTCTGTTTAAATAATTATTAATTCTTTTTTTTTCAAATTAATCTTATAAAAATGGATAATTTATTATTTTCTTTTTTCATAGAAGACAACGATTTAATGTCAGATATCGATTCTGGGGAAGGTTTTGAAGCTGAAGTGATGTTTAATGAACATGTTAAGTCCACTTTACATCAACAATAAATTGAACAAGAAATTGACAAAGTTATTTAAGGTCAAATTTGGCTTATACAAAACACAATTCTACATCCAATTTTGCCGTGAATAAAATGAAAATTGACAAAATAAAACATATCCAATTGTTCTATTTCATCAAATTATTTCACTTTCTTTTACAAACCATACATTTTTTACTCGTCAAATTTGGTATTGAATAACTTTGTCAATTTCTTATTCAATTTATTGTTGATGTAAAGTGGACATTAGAAATATTAATTTCTAACATCTAGCAAACTACTACTATAGTGGTACAGTGGTACTCGCACTAAATGGCTCAGGCGCAACTCGAACTTGAAATGGTACGGTACACGAATTCGTTCCAAGAGGGTTATGTACCGGTAATCGGATCGAGATCGAAAGAAAACCGTTCAAGGGCGATTCTGCGCATTAAAACAGTCCAATCGATTTCGTGGCGGTTCAAGGGATCGTACAAATGTGTCGTCTTGGAACGAACCTATTATTTTTTACATAGACGATTCCACTTCCGAAGAATGTTGCTAAAACATAAGTAACATGAGCATAAAACCTAATTATGTAGTTTAGAAGATTATTTATAAGCCTAGCTTTACGAGCCAGTAAGTGCCTAAAATTTAAAAAATAAAATAGAATACTTAAACAAAAAAATAGATAACTGAAACAAAAATATTTTTATCGACACACCTTAGATAAAGGAAATATATCAGTTTTTATTGTAGGGGAGCCCAAGCGGGGATTTTTGCAGTTACTCGAGCGCGTCAGATTATCATATGAGGAGAAACCTGGTACCCTGCAGATGTACCTCTACCATATATTGGCTCTTAACACAGGGGAGTTCGTTAAGGGGGGCCCGAAAATAAAAATCTATCCTTAAAAAAACTCGAAATTGTCAGATTAAGATAAGGTAAGTTAAGTACATGCAAAAGAAAGTATATTTCAAAAATCTGACGATTTGAGCTGGGCGTAAGGAAATGGGCGAGTCCCAAAATTTCACAAACATATAGCGAATATTTCGCGAAATGAATGATAGATCGAAAAACTAAAAAATGTGTGCTCAGTATTTTTTAAAAATCTATCAAATGATACCAAACACGACTTCCCACGGAGAGGGGTGGGGGGTAAATTTAATATTTTAAATATGAATCCCGCGATATTTCGCGAAATGAACATCAGATCGAAAAACTGTAAAATACACTTATTTAATATTTTTAAAAAATCTATCGAATGGCACCAAACACGACCCCCCACGGAGGTGGGGTGGGGGGTTACTTTAAAATCTTAAATAGGAGTCCCCATTTTTTATTGCAGATTTGGATTCCTTACGAAAAAATAAGTAACTTTTATTCGAAACATTTTTTCGAATTATGCATAGATGGCGTTATAATCGGAAAAAACGATTGTTGGAAATGGAAAATTAAATTAAAAAATGGCAAGCGCCCACTAAAATGGAAAATGTTACTTAACTTTTTTTGGTTTTAGGACCTACTCTTCATAACCCAATAGGTCTCCAAAGCGCTCGAGTGACTGCACATTTAGCATACTTTGCTCCCCTACCATAAATACTCACTTACATGTTCCATTACAAAATTTCGGCCTCTATCACTCAAAACATTTTTAAAAATAATCAAAAAGATTCTTTCAACGTCCACACTGATTATCGGTGCATAGCCACTTCATATATCCACAAAGAAAATAGTCTCATCGTCATCATCCAGCCCTTTGCGTCCACTGCTGGACATAGGCCTCCCTCATTTTTGTCCATTGTGCTCTATTTTGAGCACTTTGCATCCAATTTCTTGACATTTTCTTGAGATCGTCAGTCCAACGAGTAGGTGGTCTTCCTCTACCTCTTTTGTCTAATCTCGGCCTCCACTTAAGTAATCTCTTCATCCACCTCCCATCACTAATTCGGGCGACGTGTGGCCCATTTCCATTTCAGGGTGGCAATTCGGGAAACTATATCGGTAACTCTTGTTCTTCGTCTTAAGTCTTCATTTCTAACTCGGTCACGAAGAGATATACTCATCCTTTCCATTTTCCTCTGAGCTATTTGCAGCATTTTAGAAGTTGTAGCTGTCAAGTTTCGGCACCATAAGTCATCACAGGCAACACACATTGGTCAAATGTGTTTTAAAGAAATTGGTATATCGCTTTTAAATATGTCTTTCAGTTTTTCATAGGCTGCCCATGCTAGGTTTATTCTAGGTGAGATTATGCGATTACCAAACGTATCCTTCAATAAGTCAACTCTGGCACGACCTGTGCGACTTGTTGCGCCGTCTTGTTGAAACCAGCGCTCCTGCGCATCATGATTGTTCAATTGAGGAAAAAAAAAGTAAATAATCATGGCTCTACAGCAGTCACCATTGACTGTAACGTTCTGGCCAGCATCGTTTTTGAAGAAGTTTGGACCAATAATTCCACCAGCCCATAAAACACACCAAACAATTAGTTTTCCTAGATTTAATAGTGTTTCATCATATACTTAGGGATTATATTCACTCCATATTTATATGGCAGTTTTGTTTATTGACGTGCTAAAGGTGAGCTTCATCGCTAAACAAAATTCGTTTATGAAAATCCTTTTTTGGACCCATTCAACTAATCTACGCCTTGATAGGTGATCGTGTGGCGTCAATTCTTGCACGATTTGGAATTTGTAAGCAGCACGCAAATCAGCATATTTCCGCAAAATCTTGCATAAAGTGGATGGATACATATCCAACTGCTGTGCAAGATGGCAGATAGGCTGATTCGAGTCCTTCCTCTATACTCTGGGTTAATTAGCAAAATACAAGGAAAAGTTATTTACCAGCAATTTTATTGCTGGAATCGAATCTTATGATTGTATATATTAATAATATAGATATGCAAAGTCCGCAGATAGTGTGCTACTTTTTTTATAAACAAAATGGCGCCCGAAAATCGTGTTTTTTTCAATTTTTGCTCTATAACTCCAAAGATTTTAAGTTTGGACCAAAAACACTCAAATAAAAATTCACCGCAATTAAATTCTGCATAGAGACTTGTTTTTTCCGGTTTACTTCGACGAAAACTTTCCCCGGAAAAAGCGGGTTTTTCCAACAAAAGCTTTAATTTTCAACTAAACTTTTAGATAAGTAGTTGTTAATCAATAATTAAATAACTTGGTAACGTAAAAGCCCTTTCCGTATATATTAAAATTGAAGAAGCCGATGGAAATTGATTGAACAGTTTAGCAACAATTGAAATGTTAATTAAAAATTTACGGTCGCTACAATAACGACAATAATTATGATGCATAAGAATAACTATGATTTTTTCATAAAAAAATACTATACCTATCTAATGTACTTTACAGAATTGAAATTGGACTATTTAAGCGGCCTCGGGAATATTTTAAAATTATAAACAATTTTTTGGCTTATAAACAAATAGAATATCTCGGGAAATATTAAACTAAATTAAACTGTGAAAACGGTATTCGAAAGACAGCGGTATGACGCTTCTTTTAAAAGAAAAAACGTTTAATTATGACGAGTGGTTCCTGAGATACAACTGGTCAAAGTTGACCGAAATTTACGGCAAAGATATAAACAATAGGATCATAATTTTCAAACCATCACCTTTTTATTTTTGTCCTCTTTCTCCACACCAATTTTCATATCTTTAAAGTTCTCATAACATATAATATTATAATAAAAACTATCGATAATACGTGTGAAAATTGCCAAAAATAGAAAAATTCCAATCAAAAATTAGGTTGGAGAAAATGTAACCCTCAAAGTTCAAAATCGGTATACGTTAAAAAAATGCATTTTCTCGGCTTCCCATGGAGCAATTTCCTTCATTCTTTTTTTGTTCCTTAATAACTTAAGTAGAGCCATCGAAATAACGCATTATTAAATGTCAAACTTGCTTTTGTTTTGTTATAATAGATTAATTTATTTATAAGAACAGAAAATTACATATTTTTTCCAGTTGTAGGCTATTTTTTAGATAAACTTACTACAAGTGTACCGTTTAAAGTTAAAAACATAAATATTCTCATTTGAAAGCTGTATAATTATTTAAACAATTTTTATTTAAACAAATTAAAATATTGTGTTGCAATAAATAAATTAATTTATTATAACAAAACAAAAGCAAGTTTGACATTTAATAATGCATTAGTTCGATGGCTCTACTCGAGTTACTTGGGAACAAAAAAATAATGAAGGAAATTGCTCCATGGGAAGCCGAGAAAATGCATTTTTTTAACGTATACCGATTTTGAACTTTGAGGGTTACATTTTCTCCAACCTAATTTTTGATTGGAATTTTGCTATTTTTGGCAATTTTCACACGTATTATCGATAGTTTTTATTATAATATTATATGTTATGAGGATTTTAAAGATATGAAAATTGGTGTGGAGAAAGAGGACAAAAATAAAAAGGTGATGGTTTGAAAATTATGATCCTATTGTTTATATCTTTGCCGTAAATTTCGGTCAACTTTGACCAGTTGTATCTCAGGAACCACTCGTCATAATTAAACGTTTTTTCTTTTAAAAGAAGCGTCATACCGCTGTCTTTCGAATACCGTTTTCACAATTTAATTTGGTTTAATATTTCGCGAGATATTCTATTTGTTTATAAGCCAAAAAATTGTTTATAATTTTAAAATATTCCTGAGGCCGCTTAAATAGTCCAATTTTAATTCTGTAAAGTACATTAGATAGGTATAGTGTCTTTTTATGAAAAAATAATAGTTATTCTTATACATCATAATTATTGTCGTTATTATAGCGACCGTAAATTTTTAATTAACATTTCAATTGTTGCTAAACTGTTCATTCAATTTCCATTGGCTTCTGGAATTATAATATATACTGAAAGGGCTTTTACGTTACCAAGTTATTTAATTATTGATTAACAACTACTTATCTAAAAGTTTAGTTGAAAATTAAAGATTTTGTTGGAAAAACCCGCTTTTTCCGGGGAAAGTTTTCGTCGAAGTAAATCGGAAAAAAACAAGTCTCTATGCAGAATTTAATTGCGGTGAATTTTTATTTGGGTATTTTTGGTCTAAAGTTAAAATTTTTGGAGTTATAGAGCAAAAATTGAAAAAAACACGATTTTCGGGCGCCATTTTGTTTATAAAAAAAGTAGCACACTATCTGCGGACTTTGCATATCTATATTATTAATATATACAATCATAAGATTCGATTCCAGCAATAAAATTGCTGGTAAATAACTTTTCCCAAAAATGGCCTATTCTCCGATAATCAGCCCAGACTACTATGCTACGCCCTACATCAGCACCTACACAACGTCTCTGTAGATGCGTATTATCATTTAGTTAGAATTTAGAGTAAACGTGGTGCGAGAACATTCCATAGTTTATCGAATTAATTGCTCCTCTTCTTCTTTTTTAAGTACCATCTGCAACAAAAGTTGGTAATCATCATGGCTATTCATGATGATTCTAACGAGGCATCTGCTCTGAATTTATGCATCTTTAATCTTGTTCTTGAATATGTAATTAGACGGTTGACGGTGAGCGGAAATAACATACTTACAAACAAATCTACCCAATTAGCAGCATACGCAAATGATATAAACGTAATGAGCAGAACAATGAATGCAGCGGAAGAAACCTACGTTGAGTTGAAACAGAGTGCAGAAGCAGTAGGGCTAGCAATAAATACAAATAAAACAAAACTACTCATACAAACCAGATCAAATAGACCGGCGCAACAACACTTTATTGACGATATAGAACATGTGAATAGATTCACCTACCTAGGAATGGATCTGGTTGCAAGCAATGAAGAAGAACCGGAAATAAATAGAAGGCTTCTGCTGGCAAATAAAGCCTATTTCGCGATGGGCCACATATTCAAATCGCGAGACGTACACCGGAAAACAAAACTCCGGGTATATAAAACAATAATCAGGCCCATACTAAGTTATGGCTGCGAAACATGGGTGGTGACACAGAAATCTGCCAATCCATTAGATTTGTTTGAAAGAAAAGTATTACGTAGGATACTGGGCCCAATAAGTGAAAATAACAACTGGCGAATTAGGTATAATAGAAAAATATACGAGCAATATAGCGAACCAACTCTAGCACAATACACTAAACAGCAGAGATTACGGTCAGCAGGCAACACAACAAACACAACAGGCATACAACCACTATAAAAGAATTAGAAACGAAACAAACACTTTAGTCAGACAAATAAAAAGAGAACACTGGGAGAGTTTCTCAAAATAGATGGAACACGACTTCTACGGAACACAAAAGGAAAAATGGAGAATGATCAGAGGACAAAGAAAAGAGATGAACGAACTAATAAAAACGAAACACATTCAGAAGGAAACTTGGGCAGACTATTTTCGATCTCTGTTTGCTAAAAATAAAGATAACGAACCACCAACACCTAAAGTGACAACAAACGAAGAAATAAATATTGAAGAGGCAGAGATAACGGAAGCATTAACGAAATTAAAAAATAGAAAATCACCAGGAGAGGACAGAATATCGAATATACTCCTAAAGTATGGAGGACAAGACCTGACCAAACAATTATTAAAACTAATCCACAAAATAATAGAACAAAACAGAATACCACAAGAATGGAGATCAAGCATCCTAATACCTCTCTTCAAAAAGGGAGATAAATCGGACCCGAAAAATTACAGAGGAATTAATTTATTAAACACAACACTAAAATTAACGACCAAAGTGATAACAAACAAACTGAATAAAATTACAACATTAGCAGAAGAACAACAAGGTTTTAGGTCGGGAAGATCATGCACCGACGCTATATTTATAATGAGGCAGAGGAACTTAAGAAGGCATTTGACAGAGTCAAATTAAAGGACGTTATCCATTTATTATACGCAAGAGAGGTACCTCTAGGAATAATTAAAACGATCGAAAATATCTACCAGAACAATACAATAAAAGTAAAAGTAGATGAAGAACTAACTGACCCAATTGAAGCTGGCAATGGGATAAGACAGGGAGATTCCCTGAGTCCTCTGTTATTCAACCTGATCATGGACGAAATAATAAAAAAAGTAAGAACTAAAAAAGGATACCAAATGGGAGAAAAACTTAAAATAATCTGCTATGTAGACGACGCAATACTAATCTCTCAAAGTGAAGATGACTTACAACGTATGCTGCACGAATTTAATATAACTGCTAGAAAATTTAACATGTTAATTACCCCAAAAAAGACTAAATGCATGGTTATAACAGCAGATCTAATAAGGTGTAAATTAGAGCTGGAGGTTCAAATAATAGAACAAGTCATGGAGTTTAAATATCTAGGCATCACACTATGCAGCTACGGAAAGCTCGAAACAGAAGTGGAAGATCAGGTGAATAAAGCAAACAGAGCCGCAGGTTGCCTGAATGAAACAATATGGAGAAATAAAAACATCGGAAAAGAAGTGAAAGGCAGAATTTACAAAACAGTCATCAGACCAATAATGACATACGCGGCAGAAACACGACCTGATATACAAAGGACAAAAAGAATGCTAGAAACAGCAGAGATGAAAACATTGCGAAAAATCGATGGTAAGACGCTGTAGGATAGAGCTAGAAGTGCAGATATACGAAGGAGATGCAAGGTGGACAACATTAATAACTGGGTGAAAAGCAGAAGAGTAGAATGGAACGACCACATAAGCCGAATGACAACAAATAGAGTAGTAAGGACGGCGAGAGACGGTTCCCCAATGGGAAGACGATCATCGGGAAGACGAATGACAACTTACTGGAGGCACATTGAAAAACAGAAAGAGTAATGTTTATATAAAAAGAAGAAGAATAAGAAGAAGAAGAACAGAATCATGATTATCAATATAAATTTAAACAATTTTAAAGCGTTGTTCAGGGCCCGAATTACGTACACTCGATACGCATCGTATCCGCCATGTTTTCCCATAAGGCGCTACAGTAAAACATGGCGGATACGATGCGTATCGAGTGTACGTAATCCGGGCCCAGGAGTCGTCAGTCAATTCATGCTGAAATTTCAAACCAAACTAAATACAAATCACTTGACAGCTGTCAAAATGGCCGTCAGTTAAAAAAGTGTTCTTCTTCTTGATGTGCTTATCTTTGACGAATGTTGGCGATCATCATGGCAATCTGGCAATCATCATGGCTTTATCTGCAGCAACCCGGAAAAGCTGCACAGATGTTGTGTTGAACCAGGTTCTGAGGTTCTTTAACCAGGATGTTCTTCTTCCTGGCCCTCGCTTTCCAAATATTTTTCGTCTTTCAAGGACGACAGACTCAGTAAAACACAGGTTAAAAATAAAGTAAATATATTTAAGATATTTATAGATATATTTAAGATATATTTAAGATAATTATTATATACAGTTTAAAACAAATAAAATAAAAAATGTGAAAAAAAATTTTTAGGAAACGCTTTTCTTTAGTTACGAGTGACTAAAATTAAAAATATAAAAAATTCAAGTAAAAAACAAAAAATAAAAGAAATTGAAAAAATGTAACACATTCTTCAAATAAAAGCGTGGCGTGTCTTCATCGAATAAACAGTTTTCGCTCCACGCTTTTCTTTAACGAATGTGTTAGATTTTTTTCAATTTCTTTTATTTTTTGCTTTTTAGTTGAATTTTTTATATTGTTAATTTTAGTCACTCGTAACTAAAGAAAAGCGTTTTATAAAAATTTTTTTTCACATTTTTTATTTTTTACTTTTTAGTCTTACATTTTTCAAACATTAAAATATATCGTCACGTTTATTAAAATATGTATAAAACATATGATGTATTAACATGAAAAGTAGTCGGAATCGGCAAAAAATTTGAAACTTTATTGTTTATTTATGAAGCATAACGTAAACAATTAACACAAAAAGTGAAATTATGTATAGTTCATATCATTAGCTACATTCCGTAAAAGTTTCAAGTTTTTACATTGTAAAAAACAAGAGAATTTAAGCATTTTACATTAAAATCGTTTTTTACAATTAATAAACATACAAAAATCTTTTTTATTGACTATTCGTGTATTGTTCCCGCGAATGCATATGTCTGCAAATTTTCATTCATTTGCATTGGAGAGAAGGCAGTCAAATTAACGTCAGAAGATTTGACGCAAACTATTGAACTAAATAAAAGCGTTTAATAATAAAATACAATTCCATCTTCTGCAAAGGAAAAACAATATTAAACTGTATTACAGTCATCCAATCATAATACCAACATTAAAATAATACCATAAAAAGTATATTTATATACAATAACAATCTCGCTACGTTAAATCAACATAGCCCTATATTCCGGTCCGGAGATCATTCCTCGCTACTACCGCCAACTGCGATAACGATCATGGCAAGACCCACGTCACTACTGTCGCGTCCGCCTAGGCACAGTCCCACCTCACATACGGTGCATCTTTTGCCAAGCCAGCTAATGCTACTTCAGTACGCTAGCAGCAGCTGTTGAGCCATGGTTAGTTCAATACGCTAGCCACGACTGATTTTATCATTCTCCTGGCTCGCCTTAAATATGCTCTTGCTGCCACTACTCCTTCGATTTCCCCCAACGGCGCTATGCGCCAAGTCTCTGATAAACAGCTCATCGCTTGTCGTGGCATCACATCGTTACAATGTGAGAATGATCTTCAAAAAAGCGTTGCCAACTTATATTTTTATTCTTCTAAAAAAAACATCCATATATAGAGATGTGGTGTCATTGAAATCATATTACGCAAGAGAAAATAGCAGACAAACGCAGTCCAGGGAAGAAGAACCTCGTGGTTGAAGAACTTGAGATATTGGTATGGGGTTAATACAAGCATGCTATTTAGAGTGGGAATAAATAAAATTAAGATAGCTATGATGGTAACCAACGTTCTGAAAAGACATGGTACATGAAGAAGAAGTTGTTATCGAAGAATGTAGAAAGCATTATAGACACCATACATAACAAACACGATAACCTTAAGAAAGATAACAAAAGAAATAGAACTACTCGACACTATGAGGGAAAGAAAAATAAGCTACCTGCTAAGAAATGGAAAATATGAGTTGATGCTATTGGTTATACAGAGTGTATAAATTTCGTGGGGCTCAGTGGAGGCTGTTCTTCAGAGAGAATGGAAACACCAAACAGTAATGCGAGAATTTATTAATGAGAGCTACACTAAGGGTGGTTACCCCGGGAGAACTTTGAGTACTGACTTTCCTCCTTAGCTGATTTATTTTCTCTACTTCTCCATTATCTAAAATGTCTAGTTCTTCATTTAGTGTTGCTTCGATGACGAGTGTATTTATTTTTTCCTTGTGTTCTTTTAACTCTGCCTGCAGTTCTTCATCCTCCTGCAAGTCTTGTTCATATTCTTGTAATAATTCCTCGATTCTTTGTTTTCTTATCTGTGTCTCCTTTACTTTTGTCTCTTTTCTGATTCCAGCAGCTCCAATGTCTGGAATCTTCGTTGTAAGAATGTTTGTGTTGATTTGTACGTCGGTATCTCTCTACTGTCTCCGATGTGGTTTTCGTATAGTCTTCTTGTTTCATTATCCCATCTTGTTATGCTTATTCGAGCTATCAATGGGCTCCACGCTTCCGTGTCTGTTGCTAATCCTCCTATGGCTTCCAGACACTCATGGAAGGTGTCATGTAGTGATTTCAGTGCTCTAGCAGAAGATTCCTTTACTTCCTGCGCTAGTAGCATCCTGTCTATTAGTTTATACAATATCCTCCTTGGGTTTTCATATCTTTCTTTTAACATGTTCCAGGCAACTTTGTAATTGGCCTCGGATATATGTTATAACATTTATAAAACCAGCGGAAATATAAATATATTAATTTATATAGTTTTTATAATCCTTTTCTAAGTAAATCCAAATATTTTTGTCAGTTCTTTATAGAAATTCAAGTCGAATAAAAATTTCTAAACCGCCCCTGAACTGTTTCACAATATTAAATAAGCTGTTATATTCTAAGGGCCAATTTCTCATATCGAGTTCAACTCCAGTTTAACCTGAACTTCTAGTATACGTCAGTTTAAAGTCAAAATCGTCTTTCTCAATTCGCACGTTCAACCGATGGCAGTTTAAACTTGAACGATACTTGAACGGTGGAATTCGGCCGTTCAAAGATTTCAGAACTCAGTTCAGATGATTTCATGGACTACGCATGCGTTGTATTAACACGAAACGCTGTCATATATAAATATATCCTATTTTATTATATTAAGCCTAACGATAAACGATAACATTATTTTTGTTTT
Source organism: Diabrotica virgifera virgifera (assembly GCF_917563875.1). Lineage (NCBI taxonomy): Eukaryota > Metazoa > Arthropoda > Insecta > Coleoptera > Chrysomelidae > Diabrotica > Diabrotica virgifera. The sequence goes on along the minus strand of NC_065445.1, from coordinate 264,344,019 downwards.
TATAATATTTATTTATAATTATTAAAATGACTATTTGACTATAAATACTTAAATTTAAAAAATGGATAACCATTTTCAATTTCGTTGCAAAACGAAAATACAGCCGAACCATATTCCAGTCCAATCAGAGAGTGCTGCAAGCACCTCTACCGGTTTCGAAACTTATTAGTCTCTCATCAGGAGGCACATATGCTGCTCTCCCTGATCCAACCAAAACAAAACCCCAGCGTGCAGTCCCGAATTGCAACGAACGAAATGGCATAGATGCCCTAGCGGCAACTGCTAGCAAAAGACTAAGTTTTCACTCTAATGGCACATAACATATCCCACCAGAATGAAAACAATGGGAACCTTCTCTGGTTACACCTCCGAGGCTTCTACAATTTGCAAGCCATACGGATGCTGAGACTAAGGAAGATGAGGGAATTCTACAATTTACAATTCACGTCACATCTGCTCAGCGCGGTAAAGTTCCAACGAGACTGGTTCCCTTCATACTCCACACAGAGTAAATGTAAATAAAAAATGGATAACCATTTTCAATTTCGTTGCAAAACGAAAATACAGCCGAACCATATTCCAGTCCAATCAGAGAGTGCTGCAAGCACCTCTACCGGTTTCGAAACTTATTAGTCTCTCATCAGGAGGCACATATGCTGCTCTCCCTGATCCAACCAAAACAAAACCCCAGCGTGCAGTCCCGAATTGCAACGAACGAAATGGCATAGATGCCCTAGCGGCAACTGCTAGCAAAAGACTAAGTTTTCACTCTAATGGCACATAACATATCCCACCAGAATGAAAACAATGGGAACCTTCTCTGGTTACACCTCCGAGGCTTCTACAATTTGCAAGCCATACGGATGCTGAGACTAAGGAAGATGAGGGAATTCTACAATTTACAATTCACGTCACATCTGCTCAGCGCGGTAAAGTTCCAACGAGACTGGTTCCCTTCATACTCCACACAGAGTAAATGTAAATAAAAAATGGATAACCATTTTCAATTTCGTTGCAAAACGAAAATACAGCCGAACCATATTCCAGTCCAATCAGAGAGTGCTGCAAGCACCTCTACCGGTTTCGAAACTTATTAGTCTCTCATCAGGAGGCACATATGCTGCTCTCCCTGATCCAACCAAAACAAAACCCCAGCGTGCAGTCCCGAATTGCAACGAACGAAATGGCATAGATGCCCTAGCGGCAACTGCTAGCAAAAGACTAAGTTTTCACTCTAATGGCACATAACATATCCCACCAGAATGAAAACAATGGGAACCTTCTCTGGTTACACCTCCGAGGCTTCTACAATTTGCAAGCCATACGGATGCTGAGACTAAGGAAGATGAGGGAATTCTACAATTTACAATTCACGTCACATCTGCTCAGCGCGGTAAAGTTCCAACGAGACTGGTTCCCTTCATACTCCACACAGAGTAAATGTAAATAAAAAATGGATAACCATTTTCAATTTCGTTGCAAAACGAAAATACAGCCGAACCATATTCCAGTCCAATCAGAGAGTGCTGCAAGCACCTCTACCGGTTTCGAAACTTATTAGTCTCTCATCAGGAGGCACATATGCTGCTCTCCCTGATCCAACCAAAACAAAACCCCAGCGTGCAGTCCCGAATTGCAACGAACGAAATGGCATAGATGCCCTAGCGGCAACTGCTAGCAAAAGACTAAGTTTTCACTCTAATGGCACATAACATATCCCACCAGAATGAAAACAATGGGAACCTTCTCTGGTTACACCTCCGAGGCTTCTACAATTTGCAAGCCATACGGATGCTGAGACTAAGGAAGATGAGGGAATTCTACAATTTACAATTCACGTCACATCTGCTCAGCGCGGTAAAGTTCCAACGAGACTGGTTCCCTTCATACTCCACACAGAGTAAATGTAAATAAAAAATGGATAACCATTTTCAATTTCGTTGCAAAACGAAAATACAGCCGAACCATATTCCAGTCCAATCAGAGAGTGCTGCAAGCACCTCTACCGGTTTCGAAACTTATTAGTCTCTCATCAGGAGGCACATATGCTGCTCTCCCTGATCCAACCAAAACAAAACCCCAGCGTGCAGTCCCGAATTGCAACGAACGAAATATAACGAAATATATAATAACGAACTTAAATTTAACTTTATTCAAAAACAGCATAAAAAGGTAATTCAAAATGGCGACAGTTTTTTACCTTTTGCCATCTATTGACATTTCTCGAAAGCTGTAGAACCAGCGCTGACATGAACGAGCAATGAGAAATGCAATCCCAACAAAACCGTAGATCACCGGTGAACCTGGTTCAACTGAACCATAGATTACCGCAGGTATGAGAAATCGACCCTTAGAAGAAATGCGTGTTTTGAAAATCCAGGTAATTTTCCAAGCCTTCTTCTTGTAGCTAAAACTGCGTATTTGTCATAGAATATACTAGAATTATGACAGAACCAGAAAGCAGTCATTAGCCTATTCAAATGTCAAGTAAAAATCGTGAGTCGTGATTGGCTGCGACGAACGAAAACCCGAAGTTTAGTTCGACATCCATGGGAAGATTTAGATTGTATTGCAAAGAACGCGGAGTCTAAAAATAGTTTTTGGCCGATAAACATGTCAAAAAGTTAGATTCTAACCGGCATATTTTTGTTCCACAAAAGAATTTCCAAGTTAAATTTGGGATATATTAAAGTTCTTTTGGTGAAGATAATTAATGGTTTGATCATTTAATAGTGTAGCAGTTCTGTTGGTTAGTGAATTTTTGGTTTATACGCTTTTGTAAACTTATGGTATGGCGTATTTAGTCCTTTGTGAAGCCGGTGAGCTGTTATGAAACCTTTATAGCTGGTTATAATAATATTGGTTTTGGTTACATGGTAATGGATTAAACCTAAGTTTCCTGGATTAGAAAACTAGAGGTAAATTAGCATTTTCCTGTTTGTTATGGTGTAATACCTACATATCCAACATACCAGTGGAATTTTCCAGTCATCCGTCGAGTTACGTATGGTGACGTATGAGTGATCTGTCAAAACTTTCCGATGGTGAAGTAATGTTGTGACAGATGAATATTTTCAAAGTTTAAGGTATAGTGACTATTTTAATTAAAAATTTAGATTCAAAGATTAAAGTAATTTTTTTTTGATAAATATAAATATTTTTTTTTTGAATTGGATCTTTTGAAACTTTTGATTGGATCAGAAAGATATTTGCTTCCATCATTATAAAAATGATTGTTAAATCAAAATTGTGATTTAACCATATAAAAATTAATTGAGACATAAATATTTTTGGAATGATATTTGACAAGTGAGGTAACTGACAGTTGTTATTTTCAAGTTTCAGTAAAAATAAACATTTTTTCTTTTTAATAATATAAATGCTATATCTTAAATGTGTCAGATATCAAGTCAATAAACAATAAATTTGCTTATTTTTTGGTGCACCATATCTATTTTATAGAAAGTAGATATATTTTAGTCACAGGTAAATATCGCCAATGTAACCTATAAACTCTAATGTTTGTTTTGTTTTTTGACAGGAAAAGTTTTCAATAAATATGTAATTTTATTTGTCCTGTTTATTTATAACTACCTATTGGCAAAATTTTAACCACACATTTAAAAGTATTTTAGAGTATACATATTAAGAAAATATTGGATTGTATAAAAAAAACTCCTGGTAAGGCGCCCTCAAACAAAATATATCCAGGATCATTTCTATGTAAACACCCTAGGATATCTGTGTAAGTACTCTTATTTCATTTGGTAATAGTAGTTGATACTCCCTAGTTCCTTAAACGAACCTATGACCTGCCACCGCACAACCATGAGCTGCCGCAGCAAGTAGCTTTTGGAAATATCCCCTAATTTTTCTCCAGACCCCTTTCTATTTAAGAAATAGTATTCATCCTACTAGAACTCTTCTTCCACCCCATTTCTAATTGTTACAATGTAAGTGTTGTATCATTCTGTTGGCTTCCCCTCTTACTTGAGTTTTTAGGTACTGCATTTTTTCTGCGTTCGACAATTGGTCGTTTTCATGTATTACTTTAGTAAACAGATCGTGGAAAGTTGTCCACGTTTCGTATCTTCCTTCATACACAGGGATTTTCACCTGCGGTAATGTCACACCATCTCTTCTCTGTGTGCTGTCTGGCCGTTGCATCCCTGGCCGTATTTTCTTTAAAGTTTCCCTGACTAGGTTTTCAACTGAAACGCGAATAAGTCATAAGTCAGTATTCAAAGTTCTCCCGGGGTAACCACCCTTAGTGTAGGTCTCATTAATAAATTCTCGCATTACTATTTGGTGTTTCCATTCTCTCTGAAGAACAGCCTCCACTGAGCCCCACGAAATTTATACATAGAGTAAGGTGGAAGAATAGAAATGGGAAGACGACGCACGTCCTGATTGAAAAATTGAAAGCAGTGTAGTGGAAAAACAACACCCAAACAGGGTAATAAGCTAGACCATGTTCGGGACACTCAAAGATCCAGGTAGCTGATTACTTTTTTAATTATTATAGACCTATAGGAAGAAAACCTACCTGTTTCCTGCCTAGAGTTCGCGTCCGTTTTTTAATTATTAACAATTTCGTGCAAGAATCGCGATTTTTTCGATTTTTTGCACCCCTTTCAAAAGCTAAGGAGTTGACATAAAATTTAAAAATTTAATTTTTTAGAACATTAAAATACCTTCAAAATGTCGATTTTTGAAGGTTAAAAAGTTAATTTGTTGCTACGCAAACTGCAAAATAAGTGAAAATCATTATTTGTTAATATATATATAACCGGTTCTATAGCGTTCTACGCCTTCCGGTACCCAATCGCCAAGCCTGTCGATCTAGCCAGTCATTTTCTTGAAGATTTCTTTCTGACATGGCTTTTGTAATTCCTTGTTTCCAGGAGGTCGGTGGCCTTCCTCTTTTCCGTTTTTCTGGCGGTATCCATCTCATTGTAATTTTTGGTAATCTTTCATCTCCCATTCGTTGGACGTGTCCATACCAGGTAAGTTGGTTTCGTTGTACCTCGTCCACTATTGTTTTCTGCTTACCTACTTTTTCTCTGATCTGTTCATTTCGAACATGGTCCCATCTCGATATTCTGGCAGATCTTCTAAAAAAATCCATTTCAGTGGTAAGCAGCTTATTTTCGGATTTTTTTGTCATTTGCCACACTTCGGAGCCATACGTTAAAATTGGTTTCAGAATAGCGTCGTACATCCTCATTTTTGTATTTAAATTTATGTTATGTTGCCATAAGACAGGGTTTAGGGCTCTAGTAACCTTTCTACAGCAGGAAAAATGAAAGAATACTCATGAACGAACATATGAAACACACTGTATTTTCCTGTCACTGTGTCATACAAAAAATTGGCCAGCGCAAGTACATGTAATAGTTATTATTACATGTACTTGCGCTGGGCAATTTTCTTTGTGACACAGTGACAGGAAAATACAGCACGTTTGATATGTTCGTTCATGGGTATTCTTTCATTTTTCCGACTGTAGTCTTCGTCACTCTATCATCTATACTGGGTTCCGTTCTTCCACTATTTGTTAATTTAATCCCTAGATATATATATACTCTGTACAACCCCTGATGTAGTCACTTCCGTCAAGATCTAGGTCCTCCTGTTGTATTTGGTTACCGATGTGTAGATATTGTGTTTTCCTTATGTTTACCTCTAAACCCCATTTCCTGTATTCTTCCATCAATTTTCTGGTCATATATTCTAAGTATTATGGTCATATATTTGTTAATAACTTTTACTAAAACTACCTTAGAACTTTAGTGTTTCATCCAAAGTTGGGTATTGGGGTACTTAACAAACCTTCAAAATTTGAGACCGATCCATTAATTAGTTAAAGAGTTATTCTAATTGTTTATCCCAGAGACTTTTATTTTGCAATAACATAAGACAGAAAATAATGAAGATTAGGCAATTCTGAGTATGCCAAATGAAAGTAGAAAACTAATACTATCAAAATGTACTAAAAAACGATAAAAATATTATCTAATATAGTCAAAAATCCTAATGCCAAATTTGTGAACTTTTGTAGTTTAAAAACATTTAGGGCCGGTTGTTCGAACGCTAATCAAAAATGGAATCCACTGATCATTATCAAATATTTAATTACAATTATATTTTATTAAGCGTACTTCTGACAAATGTCACATTTTGAGGTTATGTTGACTGATTTATTTTATTATTTTGGTTTTAATCTAAAGTAAACCATAATTAAACTCTTTCTGATGTTAATTTCTTGTTTTTGCTTACAAATCAATAATAATAATAATAAGCACTTTTTAATAATTTAAGAGCTGCAGCTATATTTTAATTACTGCTTTACCTACAATCAATGAATAATTAGTGTTTTACATGTATTTTTGATGTGTCGATTTGATTCCCATCAAGGAAGTTGATTACAATAAACTGATTGATTATAATCAACTTCTTGATTAGCGTTCGAACAACCGGACCTTAGATTAACTTTAAAAATATTGTCTGTAAAAAAAGTCATTTTACATATTACAAAAGCTGGTATTTTACACGATTTTTTAAAAATGTAGTTCAACTGGTGACTAGTCGTGGTAAGTGAAGGGGGAGCTGGGAGCCGACAAATGCACGAGTTCAAAAACTAAAAAAAGCAACTTAAAACTACTATCATTTTCTATATCTCGGGATCTACTGAATATATTTTGATCGTTCTTTTTTTAATTTGTATATAATCTTTCTGTACATTACGAATATGTAATTTGTCTAGACATTTATTAATTAATAAACAGTCTAATTTGTTTAAACAATTTTTGAAAAAATAATTTTTTCCCAAAAATCCATGATTTTAATCATACTCATACTCTAACAATAAAACACTGAAAACGTTTGTTTTCTATACTTCCACAAAATTTATTATAACTAAGTGACTACAGCTGTTTCGGCGGAGTGCCTTTCTCAAGTGATATAGTTTACAATGTGTTTGCCGAAACAGCTGTAGTCACTTAGTTATAATAAATTTTGTGGAAGTATAGAAAACAAACGTTTTCAGTGTTTTATTGTTTAGTCCTGTCGCCAGGGGGGGTACAACGGCCTCGTTAATTCAGATGGACTTACCCAAGTTTTTTTTATGTATTTTGACCCGTAGAACACGAATTTTTTGGGTAACAGTTGATCCGGATGTCGATAAGATTGTTATAGACCAAGAACTTGAGGAATCAAATAACAGCGATTTTTGGCAAAACAAAACAATATTTTGTATTTTTTGGGTCATTTTAAGCAAAAAATATTTCTACAAGTTTTTTAGTAGGATGCACAGTTTTCGAGATAAACGCGGTTGAACTTTCAAAAAATCGAAAAACTGCAATTTTTAAACCCGAATAACTTTTGATTAAAAAATAAAATAGCAATTCTGCTTAGCGCCTTTGAAAGTTCAAGTCAAATTATGTCGGTTTTGATTATTTGCATTGCTAAAAATTTATTGTGTTATTGTTAAACAAAGCTACAAACCACTAGTGCGTGAGTGATGTTTCTATGATTTCTCATTTAAAATCGAACGAGTAGGTAGAATAGGTACTAGTGCAATCAAGACTATTTCTACGTTACATGCGTTAAAACGCATGTAAAAGCACGGGAAACCCTACGTGTTTATAGCTTTGTTAAACAATAAAAAAATAAATTTTTACCAATGCAAATAATCAAAACCGATATAATTTGACTTAAACTTTCAAATGCGGTAAGCAGACTTGCTATTTTATTTTTTAATCAAAAGTTATTCGGGTTCAAAAATTGCAATTTTTCGATTTTTTTAAAGTTCAACCGCGTTTATCTCGAAAACTGTGCATCCTACGAAAAAACTTGTAGAAATATTTTTTACTTAAAATGGCCCAAAAAATACAAAATATTGTTTTGTTTTGCCAAAAATCGCTGTTATTTGATTCCTCAAGTTCTTGGTCTATAACAATCTTATCGACATCCGGATCAACTGTTACCCAAAAAATTCGTGTTCTACGGGTCAAAATACATAAAAAAAACTTGAGTAAGTCCATCTGAATTAACGAGGCCGTTGTACCCCCCCTGGCGACAGGACTAGTTAGATAAAATGAACTTCCATCAAGTAACGGTCGAATCCATCAATTATACTCATACTCATTTTAATCATACTTAATCATCCCTATTAACCATAGAAAAAGTTAAGGTATACTTTAATACATAAATTATCTTCAATAAATAGTTATCTAATAAAAATCATTTATTTATTAAAGGGTACTTTAACTTTTTCTGTGATCCTTAATGATAGTATGATTAAAAAATAGATTTTTGTAAAGAAAATATTTTTTCAAGAATTGTTTAAACAAATTAGACTGTTTATTAATTAATAAATTTATAAACAAATTGCATATTTGTAATGTACGTAAAAATTACATACCAATTAAAAAAGAAAGATCAAAATCCATTGAGTTGATCCGGAGATACAGCAAATTATATTCGTTTGAAATTGCTTTTTCGGTATTTTAACTCGCCGGGTTTGTAGGTTCACCCTAGTAACCGTTTGCACTACATTTTTGAAAAATCGTAGAGGGTGCTGTGAAGGTATAATGTTTGTGCAAATTTTTTAAGAAAAAATACAAATCCCCTTCTTTAAAATGGCATTAATGAGATTCCTTAATTATTATAAACAAATTAGCTGTTAATTAAAAAAAACATATGGCTAACTTTGTCCCAAATGAGCCCAGGCTAAATTTTTTTAATTGAAAATTTGTGATAAAATACTATCTTTTCGAATATACAGCGTGTCTACTTAAGTTGGAAACATATGAGAAACTTTTTTGTTATGCATTTTACGAAAAAAAGTTAATCTTTATAAAAAGTTCTGCATGCTCTAAACCCTAAGATTCAATCATCAGATATCAAATTTTCTCAATATTATACGAGGTATGTCAAAAAATATGAACTTCGTTTAAGAGTAAAGTACCTTTATTTCTCTCAATATCGAAAATTCTTATTATGAAAAGTTGTTTGGAAATATAAACTAAGATCAAATGTGCAATTACATGGTTCTAATTGGAAAAAAATATTTTCCAAATTTTTCCCAAATTTATTGATACTAACTTCGTTAACTTCTTCGTTAACTCGTTAACTAATAAGATAACTCTTTTATTATTACTTTTACGAAAAAAGGTATTCTTTATAAAAAGCTCCGTATGTCCTAAGGCCGAAGATGCAACCATCAGATATCACATTTGATTAATTTTATACGAGGTATGTCAAAAAATATGAATTTCACTCAAGAGTAAAGTACCTTTATTTTTCACAATATTGAAAACGGTTATTAAAAAAGTTGTTTAGAATTAAAAACTATGTTTCGATATGCAATAACATCCTTCTAATTGAAATATTGTGAAATATAAAGGTACTATAATCTTGAGCGAATTTCATATTTTTTGACACACCTCGTATAAAATTAATAAAATTTGATATATCATGGTTGTGGACTATCAATGTGGTTATCAATGGATTTTGGACCATGCAAAGCTTTTTATGAAGAATAACTTTTTTTCATAAAATGAATAATAAACGAGTTATCATATTTTTGTAATAATTAAAAACGATGTTGGGTATCCATAACTTTGAGAATTTTTTTTTTCAATTAGAAGCATGTAATTGCATATTTGATTTTAGTTTTTAATTCCAAACAACTTTTTATCATAAGAATTTTCGATATTGAGAGAAATAAAGGTACTTTATCCTTGACCGAAATTCATATTTTTTGACATACCTCGTATAATATTGAGAAAATTTGATATCTGATGATTGAATCTTAAGTTTTGGGGCATGCAGAACTTTTTATAAAGTATAACTTTTTTTCGTAAAATTAATAATAAAAAAGTTTCCCATATGTTTCCAACTTAAGTAGACACGCTGTATAAAAAGATTGTTTCTACGGACAACATTTTTAAAGTTATTCTAAATGTTTATAAACTACAAAATTTTAAAAATTTGGCATAAGGATTTTTGACTATGTTAGTCATTTTTTTATCTTTTTTTAATACATTTTGATACTATCACTCTTCTACTTTTATTTGGCATAATAAGAATTGCTCTATCTTCATTATTTTCTGTCTTATCTTATTGCAAAATAAAGGTCTCTGGGATAAACAAATAAAATAACTCTTAAACTAATTAATGGATCAGTCTCAAATTTCGAGAGTTTGTTAAGTACCCCAATATCCAACTTTGGGTGAAATACTAAAGTTCTAAGGTAGTTTTAGTAAAAGTGATTAACAAATAACGATTTTCACTTTTTTTTGCAGTTTGCGTAGCAACAAATTAACTTTTTAACTTTCAAAAATCGGCATTTTGAAGGTTTATTAATGTTCTAAAAAACTGATTTTGGTAATTTTATGTCAACTATTTAGTTTTTGAATAAAGTGCAAAAAATCGAAAAAATCGCGATTTTTGCACTAAATTGTTAATAATTAAAAAACGGACGCGAACTCTAGGCAGGAAACAGGTAGGTTTTCTTCCTATAGGTCTACAATAACTAAAAAAGCAGTCAGCTACCTGGACCTTTAAGTGTCCCGAGAAAATCCTTATTACTCTGGACGACAGTATCAAACAGTACTCTTAAAAAATGCCGCATACAAAGTTAAATTGGCCGTGATTATCCGCAGTAGGTACCCTTAAAGGAAGGTGCAAACGAAGAAGAAGAATATTTGGTCCAATAGCTATATATTATGTGTCCAAATAACCTAACCTTAGTCTATGTCCGAACAATTAAAACACCCTGTACCTTCAAATCTTACATTTCAGCTCTTATTGGTATTTTAACGTTTGTTATTAAAATAATCATATTTTCTGCTATAAAAACCGCAGTTAAAATGCTAATTGCAGATTTGTAGTATATTAACCCTGTATTATATTTGGTACTTATTTTCCTAGGTTAAAATACTAATTCCATTTTTAAAGTGTCCTCTTTTATATTCATGATGTTGCATAATAAAAAATGATACGCCAGTGAAATCTTATATCAATTTTTAAAGGCATTTTAGTTTTTGTTCCGGGTGATTCCGTTATGCTCTAATAATATTTATGAATCGCCATTCATTAGTTTTATGTTAAACTTCTTGAGGTAGGTATTTAAAATGGCGTGCTTAATGACAGATATATAATGAACGATGTAATGCGCTTGCTGATTAGGTTGGATGCAACTGATTATTTATTTTATTTTTATCATTTTACCGTCATACATTTAGGTCTGGATCCTGCGTATGAAAAAAAAGTTGATCAATAGCAAGCTGAAAATTTGTTAATAGCTTAAGGGTGTCTAGTCGGATAAACTTTGATATATGGGAACACTGGAACAGGGGCAGTTTTAATTGTGGAACAGGTTAAAAATTTGGAACGGCCACACCACGAAAACGGCACATTTATTTTGTCCGACAGAACAGACTTGAACTCTCCGAACAGAGATTAAACTCTCATGCAAAAATCAGACTGCTATTTATCACCTGTCATAGTTCCTGTCATTTGACAAATTCTACATGTTCCACTCATTAAAACTCCCATTTGGTGATAAATAGCAGTCTGATTTTTGCATGAGAATTTAATCTCTGCTCGAAGAGTTTAAGCCTATTCTGTCGGACAAAATACATGTGCCGTTTTCGTGGTCTGACCGTTCCAAACTTTTAACCTGTTCCACAATTAAAACTGCCCCTGTTCCAGTGTTCCCATATATCAAAGTTTATCCGACTAGACATCCTTAAGCTATTAACAAATTTTCAGCTTGCTATTAATCAACTTTTTTTTCATACGCGGGATCCAGACCTAATTTTTTTGTTTCTTAAATAATTTAAAATATAAACCAAATCTACATTGTGTTTCTTTTTATGTTTTAGCTAATTCTAGTAATAAATATAAACCAAGAAACTTTATTTTCCTGTTTTTTTCCTTATGATTTACTTTGGGATAGAGAAAAATTTTTCTTTCGTCCATTGATTATCCAGTCGCTAAGTGGATTCGGCGGTACAACACACAAAATAAATATTTATGTCTAGTCCATTCTTTCACGGTTTTTGCTCTAAATTTGAAAGAACCTCTTGGTTTGACATGAAATTTGGCATACGTAGTGTGACCAACTAGCCCGAAAAATCCGGGACATGGCCCGAATTACGAAGTCGTGTCCCGGCGTCCCGGACCAGGCTTCCGGGCCATCCGAATTTTCAATGTTTTGGTAAAATTCTCTTTTGAAATTTTGAATATTCTTCTAAGAATTCATATCAAACTGAATTGGTAGGACGACAAAAGGTCGACAATTTCGAGAGTGTAATATTAAGATCAATGCTCGGGGTGAGGCTTATAGATAAAAAACAAATAAATGGATTAGAAACAAAACCAAAGTAAAAGACGCAGAGAACATGCTGCTAAATTAAAATAGAGCTTCGCAGGACACAATGCTCAACTGAAGGATAAAAGATGGAATCATGAAATACAACAATGGAGACCGTGGTTAGGAAGAAGAAGCAAAGGAAGGACACAATGAGATGGGCTGATGACATAAAGAACTTTGGAGGACACAACTGGAAACACGTGGCGCAAAATAGAAAACACTGGATTGAATTGGGGGAGCCTATGTTCAAAGTTGTATTTCTGAAGGTTGAAGAAGAAGAATATTAATACCACATCCAAAACGCTGCATATCGTGGTATTTGCTATTATAGTTCTCAAACTGTGAACTTTTTTTTCGTTTCTGTATTTTAATTATCGTCATTATCATTACAACCAATTATTGTGGCTTAGCCCCATTAAAAATATCATTGTCAACATAAAAATGTTTAATAAATAAAATGATGATATGAAAGTTCTATATTAAAAAAAATGGCCCGATTTTCATTGAAAAGTACCGGATTTCAGGTATTTTTTCCAGCCGTGTCCCGAATTTGACCAAATAGGAGTTGGTCACACTAGGCATACGTATAGCTTACATGTCAAAGAAAAAAAGTGATATTGTGCCGATGTGTGCTTTTGCCCTGGGGGTGACTTTCATCCCCTCTTGGGGGTGAAAAAATATATGTCCAAAATAAGCCCGGAAATGGGTAAACTGACTAATTTTAAGTAACTTTTGTTCTATAGAGCTTTTTCGCCAAGTCAACACTTTTCGAGTTATTTGCCAGTGAATATGTTCATTTTTCAACAAAATAACCACATTTTTGGACGGTTTTTCGCAAATAACTCAAAAATTAAGTATTTTGTCGAAAAAAACGTTCTTAGTAAAAATATAGCACATAAAAAAGTAAAAAAAATGGTGTACGCGGTAGGTCTGTGGATCTCGTAGAACCAGAGTTATAGCCAATGAAAAATAGATTCATATTCACCAAATTTCAAATAGAATATTTCGACGTGAAATATCCAAAAAATTAAGCACTTTTTGGGAAAAACTCATTATAACTTTTTTAAACTGTTTAAAAAAAGCTTTATTTCTGTTTTTACAAAAAGTTTCTAGCATTAAATTTAAGCAAGTTACGCTCAAAATAAAGTTGGTTCCTTTTGTTTTTGCAAAAAAAAAATCGGGAAGACCACCCCCTAATTAGCAACTTAAATGAAATTAATCGTTACCGCTCCACAAATTATTTTACTTATGTTGTGTTTATATAATCTGTAAGTTTGATCGAGTCAAAGTGCTTTTATTTTTGAAAAAATTTGGTTTCAAAGTAAAATTTTTAAAAATTTAAATTTTGATAAATTTTTCAAAATAACTTAAAAATTGTTAGAGATACCAAAAATCTCTAAAAACAAAAAAAGTCAGATTTGCTTTTCTTAATATCATGTATTTTTTTGTTTTTCTGTTGGGCAAAAATTGATTAAGATTTGGTGTTTCTAAATTTGCATACATTCGTGATCAGTGACTCGTTCAACCCCTTTTAACTACAGCCCTTTCAATAATAAGGACTTTGAACCGATGAAACTTACAGATCATATAAACAATATATACATGAGTCGAGAAACTTGTGAAGTCGTAACGATTAAGTTCATTTAAGATACTAATTAGGGGGTGATTTTCTCGATTTTTTTACCAAAACCAAAAGGGACTAACTTTATTTTGAGAGTAACTTGTTTAATTATGATGTTAGAAATTCGTTTTTAAAACAAAAATGAAGCTTTTTTTAAATACTTTAAATAAGTTTTAATAAACTTTCCCCGAAATGTGCTTAATTTTTGGTTATATCACGTTAAAGTATTCCATTTGGAATTTGACGAATATGAACCTATTTTTCATTAGCTATAACTCTGCTTTTACTTGGTGTAGAGACGTGATATATACACCATTTTTTAAATTTTTTACAGGCTATATTTTTGCTACGAATGTTTTTTCGACAAAATACTTACTATTTGAGTTATTTACGAAAAAACGTCGAAAAACGTGGTTATTTTGTTGAAAAAATGAACATATTCACTGTCAAATAACTCGAAACTTAGTGACTCGACTTAGTGAAAAAACTCTATAGAAGAAAAGTTACTTAAAATTAGCCAGTTTATCCATTTCGTGACTTTCTTTGAAAGAATATTTTTTCACCCCCAAGAGGGGGTGAAAACCACCCCCAGGGCAAAAGCACATATCGGCACAATATCACTTTTTTTCTTTGACTTGTTAGCTATGTGTATGCAAAAACTCATGTCAATCCAAGCGGTTCTTTAAAATTTAGAGGTTTTGCAATATTTTACCGTTAAAGAACGGACTAGTCGTAAAAATACTTGACCAGATTTAAATTTGTGCCGCAAATATTTTTTTTGTATTTTAAAATACAACACACACACAAACTTTTATTGATGTTGATCCGGATGAAGTTAAAAGGGGTTGAACGAGTCACTGATCATGAATGTGTGCAAATTTAGAAACACCATGTCTAACAGAAAAATAAAAAATACATGATATTCAGAAAAGCAATGGCTTTTTTTTTGTTTTTCGAGATTTTTGATATCTCTAATAATTTATAAGTTATTTTGAAAAAAATCATATTTTTCAAAATTAAAATTTTTAAAAATTTCACTTTAAAACCAAATTTTTTCAAAAATAAGCACTTTGAATCGATGAAACTTACAGATCATATAAACACAACATAATAAGTAAAATAATTTATGGAGCGGTAACGATTTATTTCATTTAAGTTGCTAATTAGGGGGTGGTCTTCCCGATTTTTTCTTTGCCAAAACAAAAGGGACCAACTTTATTTTGAGCGTAACTTGCTTAAATTTAATGATAAAAACATTTTATAAAAACAGAAATAAAGCTCTTTTAAACACTTTAAAAAAGTTATAATGGATTCTCCCAAAAAAGTGCTTAATTTTTTGGATATTTCACTTCAAATTATTCTATTTGAAATTTGGTGAATATGAATCTATTTTTCATTGGCTATAACACTGGCTTTACGAGGTCCAGAGACCTAACGCGTACACCATTTATTTTTACTTTTTTACAGGCCATATTTTTGTTAAGAACGTTTTTTTCGACAAAATATTTACTTTTTGAGTTATTTGCGAAAAACCGTCTAAAAATCTAGTTATTTTGTTGAAAAATGAACATATTTACTCGCAAATAACTCTAAAAGTGTTGACTTGGCGAAAAAGTTCTGTAGAACAAAAGTTACTTAAAATTAGTCAGTTTATCCATTTCCGGACTTATTTAGGACTTATATTTTTTCACCCCCAGGACAAAAGCACACATCGGCACAATATCACTTTTTTCTTTGACATGTAAGCTATGCGTATGCCAAATTTCATGTCAATCCAAGCGGTTCTTTAAAATTTAGAGCAAAAACCGTGAAAGAATGTCCTAGTTTGTTTACCAAAATATTTAAGGGACCAAAATTATTTTGAGCGTAACTTCCTTATTTTTGATATTAGAAACCTATTAGAAACACTTGAAAAAAGCTGAAATGAGTCTTCCCCGAAAAGTGCTTAATTTTTTGTTCATTTCGCATTGAAATATTTCATTTGAAATTTGACGAATAAGAGCCTATTTTTGATTAGCAACCACTCTGCTTCTGCTGGCTCTAAGGACTTCGTGTATATGTTACAATTCAAGTTGATTATCCAGTTGAAGTTGACTATTCCTAGTCAACTATTAGTCCTCGAACTATTTTTTTCATAGTTCGAGTCAACTCAAACGGCTGGTTTTAGTAAAAGTTGATTTTAAATATTTAATCAAGATTTTTATTCAACATTTCCTAGTAAAAGTAGACTCAAACTAGAAAAAATATACTCTTCCCAATGCCATTTAGTAAGAGTTGATTCACACAAACAACCGATTCTAGAAATTAAATGTTACTATATATGTTCAAATCGTGATAAGTAGTTGAAACTGTCAAAACAAAGAGACACACACTCATCAAAGAAGCACGTAGTATACTCGTATATTGCTCGTCCGATATAACTTTTCCCATGCGTCACGATTCATTTTTAAACAAATTAAGTCAAAACATAAAGTGAAACGTACGCCGATGTGTGTAGCATATAGTATACAGTATACAAAATGTATACAGTATACAAAAATACACATCGACGTTCGTTTCACTTTATGTTTTGACTTAATTTGTTTGAAAATGAATCGTTACGCATGGGAAAAGTTATAGCGGACGAACAATAAACTACATTTACTGAATCGATCCAGGAATAGTCAACTCAAACTAGTAAGAGTTGATTCTATTTTTCCCGAGATCTAGTTTTACTAACAAGGGTTAGGAAGAGTCTACTTCAACTAGTAAAAGTTGAATTAAATTTTTCAAATCAACTCTTACTGCTCGTTTTAGCTGGAGTTGACTCGAACTAGGAATAGTCAACTCTAACTGAGATTGAGAATCAACTTGAACTGTAACATATACACCATTTATATAACCGTGAGTAAATGGAGTATGTATATGGCTTCAGATAGGCTTATTTTTATAATGGATCTTGGCTGAATACGTTCCGATTTTAAATGCATGATTTTATGCATTTAATTCCGTAAAATGCCAATCGCAAACACCATAACCATATCGAATCGAAGCGAAGCGGCCAGCATTTCCAATTGATTTTAGTTTTTATAGAAATTCATATTGCGACCATCAACGGATTACCGTTTGGTTTGGTAAAGACGACATGTAATTATTATGGCTCGGCTCGAGTGAGAGCAATAAACTTTCAGCCAATCAACAGGTTCGGTTTTATTCATGGCCTCGTCATTGATTTTGGATATTATATAAATATACTTTAACTATTGTTAAACTTGTGTTCTACTTTAACTATTTATTTAGATTGACTGGCAAATTCTTAATTCAATTAATTATTCAGGTAGCGAAAACGCGTTCCAAGAGTGCGGCTGTAATTTTGAATATTTTTTCGAGATATTTGGCACACGTATTCGTAATATAATAAAGAATGGCGGCACAGAGCCCAATTTGAAAAATATATTAATATGTGGAAATTACTCTGTAATTAAATACAATATTAATAAAATGAGCCTGTACCGCCATTACGAAGAACAAAAAAATACACTTTCTTCGAATAAACTTTTTTTATTAGATGCCTAGATTTTGTGTCATTTTGGAACTACTAATTTTTTTATTTCATTAGTAGTTCCAAAATGACACAAAATCTAGGCATCGGATAAAAAAGTTTATTTGAAGAAAGTGTATTTTTTTGTTCTTCTTAATGGCGGTACAGGCTCGTTTTTTTAATATTGTATTTAATTAAAGAGTAATTTCCACATATTAATATATTTTTCAAATTGGGCTCTGTACCGCCATTCTTTATTATATTACGAATACGTGTGCCAAATATCTCGAAAAATATTCAAAATTACAGTCGCAATCTTGGAACGCGTTTTGGCTACCTGTTGATAGCTACTGTATCACCTTAATCACTGCCTATGTAAAACAAAAACTAAATTCAAATTAAATATTCCAATAAATTTTATTCTCAGGGCTATAGGCTATTGATTATGTATTTTAGAAAGGAACTGCAACGTTAACGGGGTTTTATTGTTTCATATAGTCAATGGACCTCTAAATTTGAAAAAACCGCGGAGTGCTACCATTTAAAGGGGTGCGTTTTTGAGAAAGGGGTGAATTAGTCCCTAGGCACAGGGCGAATTAGGGTGAGTTCTATGAACTTTTGGTACAAACACATCTGCAGGAAAATTGTTCCAGGTTAAATTTACCATCGAAACATCACATCTTAAAGTAAAAAATATTTTTTTTGACAAAAATATATTCAAAAAAAAGCAAGAAAAAAACACAAAAGATAGAAATTTTGCTTTTTGGCCCATAACTTTTTTCCACGGGGATATAGGTATAGGCATTGCTTCACAGAAAAAAAACTTCCATCTTTAGTCTTTAAAATGACGTTTAGTAGAAGTCTCTGTAATTTATAGTTTCCAAAATATGATTTTTCAAAGTTAGCCACTCATAGCCATTTTGGCCAATTTTCCTTGTTACTTCTCAAACATTGTTCTGTAACTTTTTTTTAAGTAGCTTTAGGTATATGCAATGTCACATTTAGTAGGAAAAAAAGTAAATTACCTTTAAAACGGTCTATTGTAAAACGCTGTATGACTATTTTTAAGCAAGATATGGTTGTTCAAAGTTTTATACTTTTAACGATTTTTGATATATTTTATGATTATTTTTAAATTTCTCGTTATAACTTTTTTTATTGTATATGTAGGTATATACATTGTCTAATAAAAAAGAAAGATTATTTTCTTTTCTTTAAAATGGTGTATCGTAAAAAAATTTAGGACTATTTTTAAACAAGATATGCTTTTCCAAAATGTGACTTACACATGCAATAGGTCCCACTAAATTGGAACCATATGGAAAACTTTTTTATTATTAACGTTATGAAAAAAAATTATTCTTTATAAAACGCTCTGTATAGTCTAATACCTAAGATGCAATCATTAAATATAAAATTTTATTAATAGCGTACGAGGTATGTTAAGAATATGAATTTCGCTCAAGAGTAAAGTACCTTTATATTTCACAATAACGAAAAGTGTTATTAAGAAAAGTTATTTGGAATTAAAAATTATGTTTAAATATGTAATTATATTTTTCTGATTGAAAGAAATAAAAAAAATTAAATTTTTCTCAAATTACGGATACCCTTGGATATCCTACGGATATCTTGTTTAAAAATAGTCCTTGAATTTTCTGCAATACACCATTTTAAAGTAAAAAAATAAGCTTTTTTGTACAAGAAATCTTGTACTTTTAAATGTACAAGAAAAAAAGTCATAATGAGAAATTTAAAAAATAATCATTAAAAATATCAAAAATCATTAAAATTATGAAACCATGAAAAAACATAACTTGCCTAAAAAGAGCCAAATAACCTTATACTGTAGACCATTTTAAAGGTAATTGACTTCCCTTTCTACTAAATGTACCTTGCATATACCTAGAAATGCGTAGAACAAAGTTACAGAACAATGTTTGCGAAATAATGGGGAAAATTTCCCAAAAATGCTGTTAGCGGGCAACTTTGAAAAATCCTATTTCGGAAACTATAAATCTTAAAAATTTTTACCAAACTTCATTTTAAAGAGGAATGATGGAAGTTATTTATCGCTAAAGCAATGCCTATACATATATCCCTGTGGAAAAAAGTTATGGCGCAAAATACAAAACTACTTTCTTTCGTGTTTTTTTCTTGCTTTTCTTTTACATATATTTTTGTAAAAAAAATATTTTTGAAGTTAAAATGTGATATTTTGATTGTAAATTTAACCTGGAACAATTTTTCTGTAGACATGTTTGTACTAAAAGTACATAGAACTAACCCTAATTCACCCTGTGCCTAGGGACTAATTCACCCCTTTCTCAAAAACGCACCCATTTAAATGGTAGGACTCCACGGTTTTTTTCTAATTTAGAGGTCCACTGATCATATGAGACAATAAAATCCCGTTAACGTTGTAGTTCCTTTTAGCTCTCTTATTTTGAACATAACACTGGAGAACAATTTGAGACTTAATTTCTGTTGAGTTAGATTTCTTAGCTGTTTTCTATAGAATTAGGTATGCTGGTTTCAAAACTGTTTTTAGTTTTCTTCTATCACGTCAGGTTCGTTTTCTATGTGGGTGGGAGGAATGACGCGCTGATAACTGCAACTGGTCTAGACATGCCTGTTTCTGTTCAGTTAGGTCTGTTATACTCAGTTAATATTGTGGTAAAACGTTGTGTGTCGGTTAGCAGTATTTAGTATTTTGTTGCTGAAGTGTATAGAACTACTTAGTGTGTTTGAACTGAATCGTTTAATTATGGCTACCTCTGCTCCTACACGTCGTAAGTGCGAAAACAGGCCCCATTCGTTTTGTTATATATGTGGCAGTTTTACCATTCCCAGTCAAAGGACAAACATCAGTACATTTGTCAGACAAGCATATTTTGCCTATTTCAAACTGAAACCTGGTGATCAAGATAAAGCATCGGAACCTCATAAGTGAGCTAGGGGCACTCAATGGGCACCTCAGTTTAAAAAGTTGACGTGATAGACAAAATCTGAGGTTATTCTCAGATTCAGACGCCAAAAATTAGTGAAAAACAAGTAAGATCTAACTCAACAAAAAGTGTGTTCCCCAGTGTAATCAATAGCCTACTAATTCTGTACTTGATACAATACCTATGATTTGTGGTTTCTAGTATTTCTAGTTACTTACTTCTTCCAGGATGGAACAGGAAAATTAAAAACATTCAATATCATAGAAATGTAATATATTATTCATTTACCAAATAAGCCGTGTACATAAAATTCAAAAATACTAAATTTAACTTTGTTGCAACAATTTCTTACTTAATAAATCAAACTTTAATTCTGATATCTCTTTGTTTTAACAAAAAAAAATTATTTAAATAAATTATTATTTTCTCATATTAAATTTAATAAATTTTTCATTTATTCATTTGAATTAAATTCTTAAATTAGAAATGACTAACTGCGACTAACTGTTATAGTAATGTTCAATAAAAAAATAAGCAAATATGGTTCTGATATAAACAAATTCTCTCCCTTCCAACAAATGATTTGGCTAACCTTTTTGTTTCTTCACTTTTTCTTTTTCCGGATTGCGTGGTTCTCGATCCTCCCAACGTACTCTCTGGATGTTGCGAAAAGGTCCCTCTCGTCCAAACTGCTTCCAAAACAACACACAGGAACTTGCTCGAATTCTCTTACTCAATTTTCTCCTTGCTCGATATCTTGTGCAAATAGATATCAATCAGCTACTCGTTCTAGACAAAACAAAGGAATCTCCCTCGGACCACGGAAATTAACTTTTCAACCGGTCGACAATTTGGTTTCAACTTGATTCTGCTCGCAAAGGCCGATCACAACAGTATACACTGATTTCTCACTTTTGAAAATTGGACTGCTCTCCTCAGATATCCATTATACAGTGACCCTCTCTTCTCTCGCAAAATCAGACTCCAACTTTCTTATCCCTTCTACCGATCCTTTCCACCCAATCAAAAACAAGCCTCTCTCAACACCTTTCCTACCATTTCTTAAGAACCAAATATTTTTCTATGTAATTTTCCAATTTGTCAAATTTTAAGAAATATCATAAGAATATTTTTCCTACATACTACTTTTACTTCTAAAAACGAAAACAATATGTTTACCATTATTAAATCTTTCCGGAAACATTTTAAAAACATTCTTGTTCTCGCCAAACGATATGTCTACTTTCTAATCCCGAGTTGTTTATTAGTGTACTAATTCATTTCGTCGAATCATTATCACTAATCGTTTTCACTTTCCCGAAACACTGTCTAATAGCTAAATTAGATTGGGATGAGAATCTATGATCTAATTGTCTTTGATATAAATTTAATTTTTTTTTATTAAATGCTGAACTATAATTTTTAATTTCTCTAAAAAATAATTCTACAACAATACATTATCTTCAATTATTTTTTTACTAATTAATAATTATTTTTTAATAAGTAATTTTACTAATTATTAATAATTCTGTTTGTTTCAGGTAAGTGTTTCGAGTAATTTATCAGTAGCTTTAGAAGCAGATTTTGGTAAGTTACTTTTTTAGTAAAGTTATTTATTTTATAAAATTTATTTAGTTATTTAATGAAAGAGTTATACAAGGTGTGAAATTTTTTTATTAAAAGTATTAAAAAACTATTTCTCTAAACACAAAACAAAAATAATGTAAATTTACCAAAACATTGTTAAATTTTTTATATGAGGAAAACAATACATTTGTATCTATCCTATAATTAATAAACCTCATTTTCAAATCAATACTTAAGCCAACCCTTAGCAATAATTGCTACTCCTACATTTAATTCCCACCCTGTACGGGCATAGGTAAATTGAGTCCCATATACCTGAAAATTAAGAAGGTCAAAATATTTAGATGGTCGAATTGAGTCCCGGGCATCGTAATCCTTCTAATTACCTTTTAATAGCTATCTAATTTGTAAGTACTTTCTAATTTGTACTTAAGCATATTTAGAAATATTGTTATTACCTAGAATAACAATAGAGGAATGAAATGATTTTATTGGTTATGCATTTATGGTAATCAAATATAAAAAAGCAATATCCTACAAAATATTTAGTATGGTGCGATCTATCTGTATACGATACGGTGTTAAGTTGATTGCCAAAATGAGTTTATAATCGTTTAAAATCGTTTTCATAAATCTTTAAAGAATAACGACAAGCGTTGGATGTGTTGTGCGCAGACGAGAGAAAAATGTAAAGCATTTTTAAAAACCCAAGGTGACAACGTAGTGACGGAAATTCGGGATGAACACAACCATAGCGAATTAAACGAAGATGCACTTAACCGTCAAATGTTACGTAACTCCTTAAAACGAAAAACCGTAGAAGACATCGGTGAAAGACCTATGAAAATTTTGCAAAATGAATTACGAAATGGAGATATTAGTACCTTGACTACCAAAGACGTGGCATTGGTTCGAAAAAATATGTATAACGCCCGACGATCTCTTCTGCCTAAATTACCAAAAAGTATGGAGGAAACTCATGATATATTAAAAACATTTCCAGTGAAAACCAACAAAAACGAGGATTTTCTAATGGTGAACGACATAGAAAACCAAATTATTATGTTTTCCTGTAGCAGCAATTTAGAATTTTTAGCAGATTTGGACACCATTTATATAGATGAAACTTTTGAATATTGCCCAAAGTTTTTTAAGCAAGTGTTCTCCATCCATGGTCTAAAAGAAGATCATTATATACCTTTGGTTTTCTTCTTATTGCCAAATAAACAAAAACATACATATACACTGGCACTTATATACCTAATAGAACAAGTTGAGAAATGCAATAAAAAACTCGCTTTAAGAACGGTATTTGCAGATTTTGAAGAAGCAATTCAGCAAAGTGTCACTGAAGTTTGGACTAATGTTTCATTGAAGGGCTGCCGATTCCATTTAGGACAATCCTGGTAAGTAGTCATATTTGACTCCTTTTTTGAATGATGATGTGTATGTGTGCTTTTTGTTTTTTGGTTTTTTTTTTGTACTGATTTCCCATATGCCACGCTGTTGTAATTTTCCTGGTCCTGATAAGTAGTCATATTTGACATATTTGAATCTTTTTTTTTTATGATGATGATGATGATGTGTATGTAAACTTTTTGTTTTTTGGTGTTTTTTACTGATTT
The DNA here is from genome assembly GCF_917563875.1 of Diabrotica virgifera virgifera. Lineage (NCBI taxonomy): Eukaryota > Metazoa > Arthropoda > Insecta > Coleoptera > Chrysomelidae > Diabrotica > Diabrotica virgifera. Next base: position 264,320,333 of record NC_065445.1, on the reverse strand, counting down.
CCCATATGCCACGTTGTTGTAATTTTCCTGGTCCTGATAAGTAGTCATATTTAACATACGAATTTGAGTATTATAATAAAGTATTTGAATTGTATTTTTGATGATGATGATGTGTATATATGCTTTTTGTTTTCCGGTATTTTTTACTAATTTTCCATATGTCATACTGTTGTAATTCTAATGATGTTTTTTTCTTTTTTCAGGTGGCGCAAAATTCAGGCACTAGGTTAAACATCCTTATACAAAGACAAAGAGAGTGATGTATGAAAATATTTAACATACTGCTTTGGAATGCCTTTTCTCAACCCAGAAGATGTAGGAGATTGTTTTGTTGAAGCTGTATCATCAATACAGCCACAAAATCATAGAATATTAGAATTTGAGGACTATCTGGTCAATAATTATGTCTCAGAATCGGCTAAGTTTCCGCCAGAAATATGGGCGGTAATGTCAAGCAGTTTACAACGGACGACGAACGCATGTGCGAGTTTTCATTCCAAGTTTAACTCGTCATTTTATTTTGCTCATCCTCATATTTTTCAATTTTTAACAGTTTTAATAGACTTTCAAAGTGAAACGTATGTTAAAATTAGAAGTGTACAAAAAAAAGTAAAAAAAATTTATTCTGCACAAACCCTTACATCAAAAAAATTTGTAGATTGTAGATCAAATTTTAAAATTAAATAATAGATTAATATGAAAATTTGATTACCTCAAAAGTGTAGGTGAAAATTTTAGAATAGTTAAATAAATGAATTAGCATGTAATTCTAGCTTATATTGCTTTTTGTAAATATTGTAGGTATACATTTTTGTAATAAAATGATATGCTCTAAAATAAATTATTGTTTTCTAATTCCTAGAAATCATTACGTACACCGACTAAGCCCCAGGTAGACACGGGACTCAATTTACCCATCTTCGGGACTCAACTCGGCTATTAGAAATACGGATTATAAATTCTGGGACTCAACTAGGTTACTCCGCCCTTTACAGACATTTTTGGACTATTCAAAAGAAAAATCGTCCTCTCGACTGTGGTCTCCTATCTATGGCATTTTATTATGGCTATTCCAAGAAGCACGTGGGTTGTTGAGTCGAATTCTCTGTCTTCACATAGAAAAAGGTGAAATCCAACGTGAAAACATTATGTTTTGTATTTGTAGCCCTTGTTGGGGTTTTTTAAAATAAATATACCTTTTACGCAAAAGATTTTTCTTCAATTTTTGTTATAATTTTTATTTGTTCTTCTTTTCCTCTGTGTTTATTTTAATTTGGATACATTTGCGGATAATACCGCACCTTGGGAAGAAGACTGTTTCAATTCAAAATTTAAATTTTACAGGACAGGCATTTTAATGTTTGAAGCAAAATGTAAAAATATCAATATACATATAATATTTTTTATATATAATATACTCACGTTGTGTATCTTCACAACTCAAATCCCATTTTAAATTAAATACACTAACTCATCTTTCAAAATCCATATTGGAAGTTTTTTACGTTTCCTAGATTTACATGATTATTTCATTCCGGCTGAATCGGATTGGCTGGATTTTCAGAGCATTCTCAAAGCGTATCGAGTGTATGCGTGGGACCCTAGTAAACATTATCAGATTCGGCAAATCTCTAAAGAGCGACGAAGTAACTTTGAGCTTTTCATGGAAAATTTATGCAGCAGAAAGAATGGGAAGTCGATATAAGTGTCAAATACAAAGATATTAAGTGAGATAGATGGTGTAATCATCGGAAACTTAGCATTGTTTTCGAGATATTAGTTACTATTTAATCGTTAAATACGTATGTGTAACGAATGGTGCTACAATTTATAGCACACATTAATAAATACTGTTTCCTGGTAAATAGCATGCGACTACTATGTTTCATTCAGTAATATTCCTTAATTATTATTTGTTTTACAATACACTGTTACAAAGATAAAATACTCATCAAGGGGCGTACGTATTAGTGACCGATGCTTTAAAATAACACATTGAAACGAGTAAGCGATGGACTACCCCAGCTAATTGAAATAATATTTGAAAATATTATTTCAATCATCCAAGATAGCCATCGTCACACCCTTAGCTTAGCTCAGTCACTCAGGTGTGTGTTCGTCTTGTCCTAACCTTAGATATGAACTCTAAAAATTTAGAATGGAAGCAAACAAAACAGTATTTTTGACTGTCAAGCTAACGTCAGAACGTGTATGTATCGATCTGTAAATTGGTGCCGAAATTTGTAATTATTACTGTAAATACTCGTTATTAAAATTAGTTTTCGCTCAAATAGTGACTAATAACAATTGTGTTACGTGCTAATCATCAAGAACAAGCTGTAACTTCAGTCAGTAAGAGATGTTTTGCTTAATAATCTTCCAACTTAAACACACTCAGTGTCAAACTATCAACAGTTTTTCACTGTTGCTATCCCGTCGCCGTCCCAACGGACGCCAACGGTTAGGCAACCAGTATTACAGTGATGTATCCAAGGTTATCACTTATTTCCAGACATCCAAAGCGTAATACATATAAACAAATTCAAGTTACTTTTGACTACATGAGTAACAATTTAAATCAATGTTCCCCCCCCCCCACTGTTAGCATCACCATGTCTGGACCCAATTCTTCCAGTAATCTTACTAGTTCATATGCAATTGCTACTATGACTAAACAACGTCCGAAGTATCCCAAGAAGACCGAAGCAATTTCATAATTAGTTGTACGTCTCTATAGTATCCAATGATTGTATATTCAATTTTTTTTTCTTCATAATTTTTAAATAATGTTATTTAAGATTTAGAAATTAACTGTTATAATAATTAGTTTTAAGTCCTTATTGTAATTAATTATTGTATAACCAATATTGTTTGTGTCAATGGCCATCGCTGCCGAGACACATAAATTTAAATAAAAAAAAACAGTATTTTTAACTAATCATGTTTATTGTTCAATAAAGATATAATAAAAATATGACTTAGTAAATTGTATTAACAAATATATTCAAATTCTTGCCAAAAACTAACAATTCTGGATTATACCTATGGCTTTTGGTAGCTGATGGTAACTTCTTGATGTCGTATGGTACTGCTGTAGACTTCTTGTAGGCCTGGGCGGATCTTCGGCCCTAGGCCCCTGCAGCTGAAGATGTTAATTGTTGCAGTCTAGTTGTTGGTCTCCATTGTGTCAGCCTTAGTTCCATCACCGGTGTGTATGGCTGGAAGCTCCCGAAGGGAGAAAAGTTTGATTTCTTTCCAAAAAACTGTAACAGTAAAACACATATCAACAATCAAGAAGTTAATAGCTAAACTGTACCTTCGCCAAATAGTATCCAAAAATAGTAAATGGCAAGGTAAATTAAATGGAATTTAGATGAGGAGAATAGTTAAAATTTTGATTACTAAACGTGCATACATGTAAATTAGAAAGAAATATTTAAAACTAAAATATCAGAACACATGGTTTGACATTGGGGTTAGGTTAGATATAAAAAATATTAGAACAAATGTTAAGATGCTAGGTATGGATGGAATATAATGACTGTAAGAAATTATTAAAAAAACTTTATATAAAACTCACCTCAAGAGGAAGATTTGATTTGGAATAAAAATGACTTATTTTTCGAATTACATGCCTTTTTAAGAAATAATCATTCTTCCCTTCCAGTTTATGCCAGGGAGTAGGGATGAAGTGACATTGTCATTGAAAACGACATTTGAAATGACGGGCATGTTCCGTATTGAAAAACAGATACTCACAGAGTAAGAATGTACCGTGGTACGTTGAGTATGTTCAATCGATGATTTAAATGAAAAGAGATATAGTAAATAGAAGATAATAAAAGAAGATAATAAAAGGGGGTAATCAAAGAGGGCGCCAACGAGTTTTTAACGAAGAAAACTGGTAAAACAAATAGAAGAAAATAAGTACTAATGAAATATTAAAGAAAATAAAGTAAAATAATTATTTAAAAATAAAATATCAAAGATGTGACGTTTGTAACGTTACAACATTGTTTTTGGGTTTATGGGCAGCGATTTGGAATTTGTGATTGGTTAAGGCTACAATTCGTAAAGTTGTTTGCAAAGTCGAAATACAAGGCGAACAATCACAGGCATTTGAAACGTATGTTGGGCTGCGACAGGAAGATGCGCTGGCGTGTCTCCTTTTCAACATAGCTCTGGAAAAGGTGGTCAGAGATGCCCGAATTGACAACAAAGGAAATATTTCTAATAAATCATCCCAAATTTTGGCATCAGATGATGTGCAACTAGTTTCACGCACAACACGCACGCTAAAACAAATGTATACGCCTTCTCAAATGCTTCAAAAAATATGAGCCTGCGTAAATAAGGAGAAAACTAAGATGATGTCATCAACACTCAATAATAGAGCCAGAAACATCGGTCACCAATTCACGGTTGATAACTCTACCTTTGAAGTAGAGGACAAATTCACATAGCCTCCCTGGTCACCAAGGAGAACGTCATGACGAAAGAAATCAAGCAAAGCTAGCAAACAAATGCTGTTTTGGACTCAGTAGACATAGGAGAAGCAGAAACTTAGCCAAAAACAAAAATAGCCATATACAAAACCCTTATACAACCAGTGTTGACATGGTTCCATGACATCTCGTAACGCGACAGTTCGTAACCGGGCAGTTGGTAACGGACAATTCGTAACAGCGATAGTTCGTAACGGCGACACTTCGTAACGGCGACAGTTCGTAACTATACAAATTCGTAACGGACAATTCGTAACGTCCAAATTGAATTATTCTGTTTATTGTTGTTAACGTGGAAACTAACTGTTATTACAGTTATAAATGGAATTATGTTTATCAATTTAACGAATCAGTATCAGGATAAACATTTTTAAGGCATTTCATATTTCGTGTTTCAGAATATAATAAAAGTATTTAAACCAAGTATTAAAGTATTATAAGCCATCCCTCTTATCAACTATAACCGTTGATTGAATGCCCCAAAGCTATTACCAATCACAAGGTTTATTATAATAACAGCTATCTTTCCTTTACAAAATGTTTATTTAAATAATTTGGAATGTCTAAAGACGGTTGTCAGATTAAAGATTTCAGGAATTAAGTACTTCATTATACCTTTGTCTAGGCATATGCAAATTTAAGGAATAATAACAGTAATAGACTTTTAAGAATATTGTTAAAAGTGTGTATGTATTTAAACATTTGTTTGTGTTTAAAGACTCTTAATATACACTGAAACACGAAATATAAAATTTGTTAAACATGTTTATCCCCGTACTGATTCGTTAAATTGATAAACATAATTTCAATTACATATAACTGTAATAACAGTTAGTTTCCACGTTAACAAAAATACACAGAATAATTCAATTTGGACGTTACGAATTGTCCGTTACGAATTTGTATAGTTACGAACTGTCGCCGTTACGAAGTGTCGCTGTTACGAACTATCGCTGTCACGAATTGTCCGTTACCAACTGTCCGGTTACGAACTGTCGCGTTACGAGGTGTCTGGTCACGGTTGATATATGGATCGGAGACATGGACCATCTCCAAGGCAATGGTGATGAATTTATATGTATACCTCTCGTGTTCAAATTATGGTTCTATTAGTAATTTTTTGAAATATTCTTCCCATTTTTCCATTGTTATTGGTGATGTTACGTCTTTTTTCTTATTATATTTAATATTTTTAATCAATCTCCAACCCTCTGTGCTTCTTCTACCTCCTATGTAGGTGTTCATTTTTTGGCAGTTATTTTCCCATGATTCGTTCTTTTTTTGAGTTATCTTCTTTCTTACTTTGGCTTGGGCTTCTTTGCAAATTCTTGTATTCTTTAATATTATAGTATGTAAATGCACTACATAAAAGTCCTAAATCAAGGGTTGTAGTTCTAGCTTTGTGATTGATCCTAGTTATGTGAATTTCTTGAATTATTTATCGTCTCCTGGTGAACATTCCCCTGTTAGAGAGAAACTACTTATTCTAGTTACCTAAAAGCTATAAAATCAGATATTTGACGCCTAACTGACTTTTACTTCATGTCTGGCTTTTGATGATAGCTTTCAGATGGAATTGCGAGGATTGCTCTTTAATTGCGGCAATTTATTGTTTTATTGTCCTTTAACATTGCCTTAAACGACCTACCTATTTTATTACCAAATTAACTGTAAAATGTTTCCTTATTTGAAATTGTATCGCAGCAGTAATAAAATACATTATGTGCAATTTATACTAACTTTTAAATTTCTGCAGTGTGTAATATTATATTCTCTGTTATAATAATTATTCTTGTTTGTGTGAGATCGGCGAACATTACGTAGACCACGCGATGGGCTTTGTTTTCAATACAAGTCTTATTCCAGAGATGCAGAGACGTCAATTGCGACGTATACGCATGTCTGGTTGATTACGAGAAAGCGTTTGATCGAGTATAGCACGCCAAGATGATGAAAATACTAATAGCCCAGTAAATGAACGGGAAATTCGGCGATACCGTGTAATTTTCAGGGGCAACTCCGAATTGCATGAAAATTTGGATTTAGGTTCTACGTACCCTCCACTTCAAAGTTGAAATTGTGCCGTTGGTTGCTTTTACTTGGGGGGTGACAGTCACCCCTTCTCGGGGGTGAAAAAACATACGTTCAAAGTAAGACCGGAAATGGATAAATTGACTGATTTTAAGCAACTTTAGTTCTATAGAGTTTTTTACGTAAGTCAATACTTTTCAAGTTATTTGCCATTGAAAATGTTGATTTTTCGACAAAAAAACTATGTTTTCAGACGGTTTTTCGCAAATAACTCAAAAGTAAATATTTTATCGAAAAAAATATCCTTAGGAAAAGTGTAGCTTATAAAACACCCAAAAAAATGGTGTATCAGTCAAGTATGTCAATAAAATAAAAACAAAGTTGTAGCTCATGAAAAATACGTTCTTATTCGTCTAATTCCAAATCGAATATTTCAAGGTGAAATCACCGAAAAATTAAGCACTTGTCGGGAAAAACCCATTAAAACTTTTTTAAGCGTTTATAAAAAGGTTTGTTTTAATTGCTAACAGAAGTTTTAACATTAAGAATAAGCGAGCTATGCTCAAAATAAAGTTGGCCCTCTTTTTTTTGTAAAAAGTCATGAAAATCTCGCCGTGTTTAGCTCCCCAAATGAAATTAATCGCTACCGCTTTACAAACAATTTACTTACCTATCTATTTTTTATATGATCTGTCAGTCTCACCGGTTTAAAGTGTTTATTTTTGAAAGGGTCATAATTGAGAAAGCTTGAATGGGTGACTAATCACGAGTGTATGCAAATTTTGAACAGCCAATTTTTGTCTTACGGAGAAACAAAATGAAACTAGCATATTTATAATAGCAAAACCTACATTTTTTTACTCTTTAAGATTTTTCTTATCACTAATGCTTTTTAAGTTATTTTGAAAAAATGAAATTTTTCAAAAATTTTTTTTTTAATGTAAAACCAAATGTTTTCAGAAATAAGCACTTCAAACCAATCAAACTTACAGGTCATATAAACAATACACAGACGGTTAAAATAGATGGTAAAGCCAAACGATTAATTTCATTTAGGGTGCTAAATAGAGGGAGGTTTCAAGATTTTTTTTGCCAAAAAAAGGGGCCAACTTTTTTTTCAGTGTAACTCGTTTATTTTGGATGCTGTAAACTTTTGTAAAAACAAATAATAAGATTCTTTTCGATACTTTAAAAATGTTAATAAGGTTTTCCCGAAAAACGCTTCTTTCTTCGGTGATTTCGCGTTGAATTATTCGATTTGGAATTAGACGAATAAGAACGTATTTTTCATCAGCTACAACTTTGCTTCTACTCAATTTGTATACTTTACAGGCACACCATTTTTTTCATTTTTTTATAGGCTACAGTTTTGCTAAAAATATCTTTTTCGATCAAATATTTACTTTTTGAGTTATTTGGGAAAAACGGTCTGAGAACGTAGTTCTTTTGTCGAAAAATCAACATTTCAAATCGCGAATAACTCGAAAAGTATTGACTTACGTAAAAAACTTTATAGAACAAAAGGTGCTTGAAATAAGCCAGTTTATTCATTTCCGGCCTTATTTTAAACACGCGTTTTTCACCCCTCGGGAAGGTTTTTCACCAACCAACCGCACAAATTCAACTTTGAAGTGGAGGGTAAGTAGAAGATAAATCCATATTTTCATGCAATTCGGAGTTGCCCCTGGAAATTACACTTCAAAACGGTCATTTATTGGGCTATAAAAGAAGCAGGAACTAATAACCAAGATCTGAAAAAAGAACGTGTGTGTGTACTTTGTACGCACGTAAGAAGTTATACTTCTATTATATGATTTCAACGAAATTAATATACTTTAAACAGTTCATTTATATTTAATTTAAATATTAAACTAATTTTAATACTTACTACTTCTCAAAAATTTTTATTAAAACAGTGCCAAAAATTAAAATAATAAAAGAATAAAACACACACAAACAAACACATTGAAAAATGCCACAAATGATTTCTGAACAATGTAGAAAAAAATTTTAACTAAATACGTATTTTCTGAAAAAAAATTATATAATAAATAAACTTACAATCATAAAATGTATAAAAAAATAAAAAAAATAGGTAAACTCTGCATCAACCAAAACCATTGTAGAAAGAGTGGCACACTACAACTACCTCTACCTCGGCACAATAATAAATGAAGAATGGACCAACAACCAAGAGATAAGAGAGCTCATCGGAAAAGCTACATCCACCTTCAATCGTACGTGGGCCTTTTTCAAGAATCACAACCTCTTTCTTGGTATAAAAGTAAGAATACTACGATGCTGCGTCTTCTCTGTCCTTTTTCATGGTGTTGAATCACGGGCCTTGAACAAAGATATGTGTCTAAAATTGGAAGCATCTGAGAGGTGGCTACATCGAAGAATTCTTAAAATCCCACGGACTGACCAGGTCACCTTAGAAGAATGGGAATGAACCGAGAGGTACTATCAAATCTCGACAGTTGGAGTACTTTGGACACAATATGCGAAATGAATCCAGATATGCCCTTCTACAAGCCATCCTGCAAGAAAATATATTTGGAAAGCGAGGTTCAGGAAGAAGAAGAACATCCTGGTTAAAGAACCTCAGAGTCTGGTTCGGCATAACATCTGTGCAGCTTTTCCGCGTTGCTGCTGATAAAATAAAGATTGCCATGATGATCGCCAACATACGTCACGGATAGGTACATCAAAAAGAAGATGGCGGGATTGAAAAACGCTTGGTGGGCTCAACTCAAAATGTTACTCACCATAAAAAAGCCCATCGTAAAATGGACAGCATAATAAGATTACATCGCAGAAGAATATACTGGGTGAGGAATCTACCAATATACATGAACGAGTCATCTCACTAAAGAAAAAATGGAAAGGGGAGTATAGGAAAATCATAGGTTAAATATATAAGAGAAAATTCCATAAAAAACAAAAAAAACTAGGTTAGAGGTAAAATGATAATACCAGAGAACAACGAACACAAAATGTGTTCGTTGTTCTCTGATAATACACGACTTTATGTTACTTTAATTTTAATTAGTATTTATTTACTTAATTATTCAATTGTCGCAAATTATACATAAAATTAAGAAAAATCTCAGGGTACTTTTTATCATACAAAAAAATAACTAAATTATCTTAGGTTATACTTATCCTTTCTCGTTGTTTCAGTATCTCTTAGTTGATCCTTATCGGGATAAAATAGGAAAAGGAAATAAATAGAAATACCATAAATAAGCACATACAAATATCTTTTATTATCAAAATGTAATACTCTGAAAATTTACCAATTAAATCCTGTGGGCATAACTGTCCCAATGAAACTTTTACCACATAAATTAATTTTAATTCAACAAATATTTACCGGTTTGTTCTTGATAACATTGATAAAACAAGCTAAACAAACAAATTTAGGTATTCGCAAAACTACTTATACTCCCTATTAAATTTTTGAAATATTGGAATCTTAGTTCATATGCTTTTACTCAAAAAAATTAACTTCTGAACATAAAGAATATCTATCACATAAATTATTGACTGACCTTTTGATTCACACACAATGATGTCTCCTCTTGACCCAACAGCTCTTCCTTGTTGATTATGTTAGGCTACCCATCAAAGCCCTCTCCGTTCTCAGCATCAATCCAGCAGGATACCAGCAACTAATTCTCCAAAACACGAGCCAGGCCTCTTTTAACCAGTACTCGTTAAAAAAACTCCAAAATTCTCTCCTCTCTTTCTCACAATAATATTCTCTCCCTTGGACTTTACAGAATCAAAGAGGTATTTCTTCTAAATTTGATCTGTCTCTCGTTCCACTTTTCAGCTACACTCTTCACTAGCTAACAACCACTGGTACTTGCTTCTGAACTATTCACGAAAGCTTTGACTGCTCTTCTCCGATGCCGGTCACATAATAATCTCCTTTTCCAAACTATCTGAACATTCAACCTTCTCTCATCCCCATTCCAAGTTGCTAAGCCAATCAGAAACATTTCTCTCTCCCCATTCCTCTTTTTTCATTCGAAAAACCCATCTTCTTCTTCTTCAGGTGCCATCTCCGCTACGGAGGTTGGCAATCATCATAGCTATTTTAATTTTTGAGGCAGTAGCTCTAAATAGTTGTTTCGAGCTGCATCCAAACCACTCTCTCAGGTTCTTCAACCATGAAATTCGTCTTCTTCCGATGCTTCTTCTGCCATCTATCTTTCCCTGCATTATGAGTCGTAGGATACCATACTTCTCGCCCCGCATCACATGTCCGAGATACTGTAGCTTCTTTTCTTTAATTGTAAGTTCAACTTCCTTTTCTTTACCTATTCTTCTCAGTACTTCATTGTTTGTAACTCTATCTACCCAGGAAACCCTCATAATTTTTCTATAGGTCCACATTTCAAAGGCGTTAAGTCGTCTCATTGTCTCTACATTTAACGTCCATGATTCCACTCCATAGTATAGAACACTGTAGACGTAACATTTTGTTAGGCGTACTTTAAGAGCTAATGTTAAATCTTTGCTACATAGGACCTTTTTCATTTTTATAAAATTAGAACGTGCTTTTTCGATTCTGACTTTTATTTCTGCAGTGTAGTCATTATTTTCTGTTATAAGTGTTCCTAGGTAAGTGTACTTTTTTACTCTTTCGATCTGCTGGCCCTCTACTATCAAGATTTCGTTAGTATTATGGTTGTTTTTACTAATTTTCATAAACTTCGTCTTTTTGATATTGAGAGAGAGTCCGTACTCCCTACTACACCTTACTATTTTATTCATGAGTCTTTGCAGGTCTTGTAAACTATCGGCTATTATTACTGTATCATCTGCATATCTGATGTTGTTAACTAAGACTCCATTTACTCTTATGCCGACTGTTTCATCTTCCAGAGTTTCTCGCATTACCTCTTCAGAATAAGCGTTAAATAATAGAGGTGATAGTATGCAGCCTTGCCTGACTCCTCTCTTTATTTCCATTTCTTCAGATGTTTCTTTTTCAATTCTTACTATTGCTCGCTGATTGTAATAAAGGTGTGTTATTAGTCTTAAATCTCTTTCATCTAGGTTTTTATTTTTTAGGATTTCCATGAGTCGATCATGTTTTACTTTATCAAACGCCTTATTGTAGTCTATAAAACAGACGTAAAGAGGATGGTTAACATCCAAACATCTCTGTGTCAGCACGTTGAAGGAGAATAATGCCTCTCTGGTACCCATACCATTGCGGAACCCATATTGAGTGTCACTAATATCCAGCTCCAGTTTAGAGTGTATTCTGGCGTGGATAATTTTCAATAGAATTTTCAAGGTATGTGACATTAAGCTTATGGTTCGGTAGTCACTGCATTCTTTTGCATTCACCTTCTTTGGCAAACACACAAAGGCTGATGTCAACATTTCTCTAGGGATGATTCCAGTAGTATAGATAGCGTTGAACAGTTCTACTATTATGTCCAGGTTTTTCTCGTTGACCAACTTTATCAGCTCGCTAGGCAATTCATCTGGACCAGCAGATTTATTGGTTTTCATAGAGTTTATTGCCTGACTAACCTCTGATTTGGTTATCTCTGGGCCTACATCTCCCGTTTGGCTATCTACGGATGTACTAGCTTCTCTTTGGTCATGAAATAGTTCCTCGATATACTCTTTCCATCGTCGTAGTTTTCGTTTTGTCTCCATTATAATATTTCCATTTTTGTCGAGCAATATATTTGAGGTTCTTCTATTTCCTATTCCGGCTAGTTCTTTGACTTTTTTATGTAGGTTGAAGTTGTCATATGTGTTTTGCAGTTCTTCTATTTCTTTACATTTTTCAGAGAAGTAGGTTTCTTTAGCCTCCCTAATTTTTCTTCTTATTTGGTTTTGAAGCTGTTTATAGCGGGTCTTATTAATGGTTTTGTTTTTTCTTCTTTCATTCATCAAGTCTAGAATTTCCTCCGTCATCCATTCTTCTTTCTTACATTTGGTTGTAGTAAGTACTTTCTTACTTGGTTCTAATATAGAGGTTTTGAAGAATTGCCACTGCTGTTCTACGTTGCAATTATTTCCTGGGTTTCTGTCTAGATTTGTGTTGATTTCGTGTTTCAGATTTTCTTTTGTTTCTTCTGACTTTAGTTTCTGTATGTTAAGTTTATTGTTGTTGCGGCTTTTTTGCGTCTTTTTTAGTTGAAGTTGAAACCTAGCAATAAGAAGACTGTGATCAGAGGATACGTCTGCTCCTGGATATGCCTTTACTGCCTGAATTGAGTTTCGATATCTGTGCTTTATTAGGATGTAGTCAATTTGATTTCTGACAATTTTGTGCTCTTTGTCAGCTGGTGATTTCCATGTATACAGGCGTCGCTTAGGTAATTTAAAGAATGTATTTGCGGCTATAACATTATGCTCCTGGCAAAATTCTATTAGGCGATCTCCTCTGTCGTTTCGTTCGCCAAGCCCATATGATCCTACATTAGGGTAGCATTTTCCTTCGCCAATTTTTGCGTTGAAATCACCCATGATCACTGTTATGTCTCTAGATGCTGTGAGATGTAATGTTTTCTGGAGTTCCCAAAAACCCATGCATCCTTCCAAACAAACACTTCTACTCATGATAATTACTTTTCGGGAATTCTACAAATTTACTTGGGGCTTAAACAAAGAGGCTTAAAATTCCAACTTTCTCTACCTTACTTTTCTAAATATAATAATTACCTGTGGCTTTTGGCCTTGCCCGTAACAAAGCAACCGTTATAAAATTATAATCCCGAAACAAATTGTCTATTCACATCACTTTATTTACTAATGTCTTTAATTCTTCAGAGAAAAACTCATTAAGGATAACCCACTGCTTAAAAACTAACTTATAATAAATAGTTACAAATCAATATACAGGGTGTATCAAATGTATGTGCCCGCGTTATATTAAAAAAATAAAAATTTTATTCTACCTTTGATTGACAAAATGATACACAATAATATATTAAAATAGACAATCAAGTAGTACTCAGATTCAAACAGAGATATAACAAGATGTTCAAAGATGAGATATATTGATAAATATGTGTTCCAGCACCGAACTCCTCTTCTTTACGCTTTCCTTTTATTTTGCATTACGTAATTAGTTGAAGAGAGTTATATCTTTTTTACTACTACTATCGGTTGACAGCGTTCTCCGACTGTATTAAATAGTGTGATGTTATGCCTTCTGGTCCCAATTAATTAAAACTCAGGTTTTCCGATAACATTATATTTAATTCGAAGTCGATGATTCACTACATAAGTTGTTTACAATATTAACTTGACCTATCCTATACGTGAATACCTTCCAACTACATCGATAATCATAATACCCTTTATCGACCGAGTTAATGTTTATATACACATTTAAATAATAACAAAACATGACAATTCAATGTTACTTGCGGTTATTGAATCCAAGAACAGATACTACATGGATTAATGACTTTGAATGAGTTTTAAACATCTTTTGTACAGGGCGATATTATAATACCATACCTCCCCGTTTTGTTAAAATTACATATTTTTAAAATGTGATGCTCCTCTTTCCCTTTTACAAAAATGTTTATGGTTACCTAATTCTATTTTCAAAAATTAAATTTCCTAACTATCCTAACTAACTGTAACATGGTACGTTTCAGAGTTTTTTTTTAATCCTAAAAATTGTTTATTATTATCACTAATTCACTTTCTGTTCCGTCTTGCTTTTTAGTCTTTTCTCCATTCACAAAACAGTGTCCACATAAAAACAGTGACTAAACCTATCGGGATTTTTAATATAGTCTTTTAGTGCCTATATGTATCTCCTATAAGCAGGGGAATAATCTAATCTACCTAACTAAAAATCTCGTATCTACCTAAAAGTCCTAAGCTAAGCTAATATTACTCGAATAAGTAAAAAAAATGTATCCTTTACTCTATTAATAATTCCTATTTCAGTCTTCTTTTGATTTCTTTATATACGCCTTACTAACTTTAAAATATTGTACCTATAATAAAAATGTAATCTCTCTAAAAAAACTTCTAATTTGTCTCTAAAAAACTTCTAATAACTCTCTTGTACCTATAATAAAGATTTAATCTCTCTAAGAACTTCACTTTTTGTGTCCCTTTGCTTACTATCTACTAACACTATTGTAAGATATTGTCTATCCTTAATTCAAACACTTCCATTTTCCGCGAAAAATTTAACCTGAATTCATTATCTACATTTAAAAATAAGTTATTTAGCTTAATAAGTTATAAGTTATACAGCTTTAATTCTTAGACATATTTCAATGATTAGCTACTTATTTGCTTAGTATCTTCTTAATTTTGCTTCTTTTCTTGCAATTTTTATGTGTCTTCTTTCATTCTTCCCACATATTTTAATAAAAATTCTCTTTTTTCTTTCTTTTCTTCTTGTCTGGTACTACAACTCATATAATTAATTTTTCTTCATATAATAGCACTTCTACAGTGTATATAATTCATCTTCATAAACATATTTCATATAACAATCATATATCATTTATCTCATATATCATTTCATATAACATCATAATCATCACTTCATATACTAGCTCCGATACCTTCGTTTTACCTTAATAAAAGAGGTTTCACTCGGATGTCTTAGTTCTCCGCCAATATTACCCCGAATTTTCGCCCTGATCTGTACGCACCATGGAGGTGGTATAGTTAACTCAAAACACAAAATAGGTATTTTATGCGGTTCAAATTCTTCTAAAAATATCACAACCTCAATCCCTTGCTTTGAGGCCGTTGTTTATTCACGAATAATCATGAATAAAATAGGTACCCTTCAAAACACAGAGTGGGTCTCTAATAAGCGTTCAAGCTTCTATAAATCATTAGTACCTTCCTAATTTGACAAGAGCAGTGGGTTTCTTATTGTCTCTAGTTGCCTCATAATATTTAGCTTATAATATTGTTGGTTCTTCTTCTTATCTATATAGTCCTCCAGATTCTTTATCTCGACTCTTCAGGTCGGTTCGTTAAAAATATATCTCTTGCTTATAGCAATGTTTGTCTTAAAGTTCTTATATCAACGTATGTCATCACTAATCATTATTCATTAAAAAAATATCATTTATCACTCAAAAAAATATTAATTCAGGTTCATCTCATACAAAATTTAACACAAAATCGATGAAAATGTATCTATAGAATCAATAAATATCAATAATAAAAACAACTGGCTAATAAAAATTCAATAGTAGTATACATATTCGAAAAAAATTCAATAAAAATTCAAAAATAGCATATGCAAAAGTTAGATAAAAATATTCAAAATCAGTTCATATCTCAAAATTCGATAGAAATTTTTGAAAAAAAAATTCGATATTCCATAAAATATTCAAAAATAACCGTACTAAAAATAGAAATCGGATAGATTTTTCAAATAAATTCAATAAAAATTCAAAATTCAATAAAAATTCAATAATAGCATATATAATAAACTTCGATAAAAATATTCAATTCAAAAAATCACTTCATGTTTCAAAATTCATAGTTAAAAAAAAATCGATACTTCATAAATTATTCAAAAATCAGCAAAGATAAATATTCAATGTTCAATAATAATATAAAAACGAGGGAAGCATTTTTAATAAAGATGGGCATTCTTACTTACATTTTATTTCCACTTTGTCTTTTCACTGGGTTCGGTTCCTGTATTCTTCCTGGGTCCTGGTCAGTTTTCGCCGTCTTCGTTTCCAAGCTGGTGCCGCCATCTCTGCTCCTTTCAGAAGACCTCTTCTAGTCTGCAGGATCAGCCATGTATTAAATAGTGTGATGTTATGCCTTCTGGTCCCAATTAATTAAAACTCAGGTTTTCCGATAACATTATATTTAATTCGAAGTCGATGATTCACTACATAAGTTGTTTACAATATTAACTTGACCTATCCTATACGTGAATACCTTCCAACTACATCGATAATCATAATACCCTTTATCGACCGAGTTAATGTTTATATACACATTTAAATAATAACAAAACATGACAATTCAATGTTACTTGCGGTTATTGAATCCAAGAACAGATACATGGATTAATGACTTTGAATGAGTTTTAAACATCTTTTGTACAGGGTGATATTATAATACCATACGACGCCTTCCGATTCTTAACCGCCATTCTTCTCTGTTTAATCATAGACCTGGAGCGATTTCTCTTTTTTCTAGTTCTTTTTCAATTCCCTCCCTCCAGCTTCTTCTCGGCCTTCCTCTTTTTCTTCTCCCTTGTGGTGTCCATGCCAAAATCTGTTCATCATAGGGATCCTGTCATCTGGCATTCTCTGTACATGGCCGTACCATATTAGTTGTTTTGTTTTTATGTCATCAATTATTGTATGTGTGACTCCCATCATTTCTCGTATTCTCTCATTTGGTATCCGATCCCTTCTTGATTTGCCTGCTGCTCTTTTCCATAAGTCCATTTCTGTTACGAGTAACATTTTCTGTGATCTTTGTTTCAGTGGCCAAACTTCACTGCCATTTATGTGATTACACTTTTAAGTATGGTATTTTAAATTAGTTGTTTGTTCGCTTTAGATATTTGGTCCCACAGAATGGCCTTCATCATGGATATGGCTTATCCATGATAAGCCAGATAAGATGAATATTTTTTATAAAGAGGCCTAAAGCCACATCATTGAATCTATCTATCCATCTCCTAGAAAAATTAATAATAGTAATAAGACAGTGGAGATTTTTTTACAGCTGCAATTTCTGTGCGCAAAATATTGGAAATAGATGAATTGGCGGTATTTAGATATTTAACGATATCAAAACAAAAATGAGATTGGTTAGAATTTAGGGAATGGTTCAGTATGCATCTTCAGCTTTAAACACACTTTATTCAGTTGAATTATACAGTTTTTGTACAGTTACGTTAACTTTTGCCCTACGGCATTTTAAAAGTATATCTAAATTTTTATTGCTTTTGACCATTATTAACAACAATTTTCGCAACAATAACATTAACATTGTGAAACAATGAAATAATTGGATTACTTTTTGATTCAAAACAGACCGTGTTAATTTTCTTTTGTTTCGCATTTATTTAATTCCTTTATATAATTTAATTGCAGAATAAGAAAAGACACCGAAGGAAAACAATAAATCGCTTAAGTGATTTAGTAAAAATTGTCCCAAAGCCAAATCTTGTCATTTAATTAAATCCGTACGTTTTTAATAAGATTAGAACCCCCCACAGTTTAAGCAAAATAAAATTTACAGCTTTTGAGAATTCAAATGAAAATTAAAACGCCGTTAACAAAAATACTGGATAAGAAGAATTATTTGCTTTGGTCCTCTGGATATCATATTATATAAAGGACAATGAGATCTGGGTTGTATTTGGAATCCTTGATTATATTGCAAGGGATTTTAATTCGCTTGGATGATTGGTGTTGTTAAGTAAAAGCGGACAATATGGATTTGTAAACAAAACAGTATTTCTGCTTTCCTTTTCGTTGTTTAAAAATGTATTTATGTATTTCGACACAGAAGGTTAGGGCAATAATAACCGTCTGATTCATACAGTTTTATTTTTGTTGTATTTAGTACTTTCTTATTAGTCCAAACAGTTCGAATTTAGGGCCGGTATTTCCAACCGCACTTAATAAGCCAATGCTTACTTTGAGCCTGAGCTTAAGCTTAGATGCCTGTATTTCCACTTCAATTTGAGGCTTAAGCGTAGGCTTAAAATAAATAATTTTAAGCTCGCGCGGAAGTTTGTTTAAGCCTTTGCTTAAAATTTGTTTCTGTTTTTTGAGGTTATTTCTATAGATTAATAATTATAGAGTTATTTTGAAAATCAACTTTTACGTAATAACGTTATTATTGGATTTTTAAGAATTATTAAAATTCTTACTCCTTTTGGAAGGTGTAGGCACCTGAAAGTTATTTATTTCTACAATGCTTGGTATATTTATTTTACAAAAGTAAACTTTTATATGGAGCCGAATTATGGGTTTTAAGAAAGGCAGATGAAGAAAGATTAGAAAGATGGGAGAGGAAAATTCTGCATCAATTTACGGAGGCATAACTACACAAATGGGATGGAGAAGAAGGACAAATAAAGAGTTGGAAGAGCTGTATACGGAACCAAAAATCACCGCAATAATAAAGGCGCATAGAATAAGATGGCTGGGACATGTGCAAAGATTGGAAAACCATAGAATGACCAGGATAATATTGAACAGGAAACCAGTAGGGAAAAAAGGAAAGGAAGACCCCCTTAAAAGATGGTTTGACAGCGTCCAAGCAGATTTACGAGAATTAAAAATAGATAACTGGAGAAACAAGGTATTAGACAGAAAAGAATGGAGAGGAGTGGTAAGAAGAGCGCAAGAGAAATTGTAACATAAGAATGTGCCATGAATTGTAAAATGAGAGCTATATATATGTATATATTTATATGATGTATTTTTAATAGACAAATTAATATTGTATATTGTAGATATATATAGTAAAAAAATGTAATTCTGTTTTTCACGCCCAGGGCCTACATGGCCTGTTGAGCAAAATAAATAAAAGTAAACTTACATTCCAATTTGACATTTTAAGGAATACATCCAATAAACAAAATTACGCAGACGGATCTATTGCTTATGCAAAATAACAATAAAAAATAAGACCAGAGAAAGTATAGACAATAAACTAACACAAAATTAAGGTCCGATTTCACCAACAACAAATAAATCAATGTTATTTGTTATAAGAGATATTCGTCGAATAAAATTTATTAGACGTTTATATTTTTATTTTATTTCAATATAATTTTGATTATTTCATTCATAGGAGATTCTGACCAATAGAAAGCTACAGAAATGCAAATTAAGGTGATAATTTTTGATAATATCCCATCGCCAAGTATATTACGTCAGATGCCCTTCGTTGCTACGAAAAAATACATTCAGTGACATTAATGACAATTAATGTTTTAAAAGTTATAAAAGTGATGACTTTCAACCGTAATAGTTATTTATGATATAAGTGTTAAAAGTACACGTTTAAGGCACGCATGTGAAAGTTTGCAGAATGAGCGATAGCGAGTTCTGCAATTCACGTGAGTGCCTTAAAAATGTACTTTTTAACACGCATATCATACAATATTTTTTCTACAGACGTAATTACAGGACAATATCTACAAAAACTTTTACTTGAACTTGACTGACATTCCATTTTTATATTTTTTTGACATTACATCAAAATTGTCTATACGGTCAATACGGGCAGTGCCTTAAAAATATTTAAAGCACTAGTGCCTTAAAGTAGCATTTTTAACGCTCGTATGGAGTGCTAAAAATTTCATTTTTAACACGGTTGTAGAAAAAATATTTTATATCAACTGTGTGTTTAACAGTACTAATTTGTACTTATATAAATAAATTACAATAGAATTTTGGTTTTGAACAGTTTTCATTCATGAAATAATCGCAACAAATGCACTCGGTCTCTAAAAATTAATACAGAATTTTTGCCTCCGGGACACTTTGACATAATTTCACTCGCCATCGGCTCGTGAAATTACACACTGTCAAAGTGTCACTCGGGAAAAATTAAATAATTTTAGAGTTCTTGTGTAATACTACTGATAATTTAAAGTTAACTGACGAATTTACTTTCTTACAGCGAGATTAACTTGCTAATTAATTCGAAAAGTACATATTTATTGATAAATAAATAAAATAAGTCTTATTTGGCGTTAGTAAAATGGAGAAATGTCAGTTATTGGTCAAATAACTTCATTCATAGATTACAACTATTTGTGTCGTTGGGTGAAACTGGCCATAAGTAAAGAAAATAACATTGATACAGAAGACAAGATAAATTAAATGGCAACAGTAGGTGTTTACCTCAGAACAGTTAATTCTGGCATTTTGACGTATTCAGATGTAACAAACCAATTAACTTTACAGTTGAGGATCAGCTTAGTTGGAAGGAAATGATGGAAATACGGCACCCAGCTTAAGGTGCTCCTTAACTTTTGACACAGACTTAGCTAAGCAAAAGCTTAAGTAGCTGTTGAAATACCGGCCCTGTTGTAGTTGTTCCCAGTATTATTATCCCGATTTAGCCATACGGCTCTCCCTCCCTGTTAGGAGAAAATTAACTGATCCCATGCAATATCAAAGGTATTAAGCTATGGTGAGACTCTTTCCGTATTATTGAGCCCTATGAAACTAGGGTTGCGCCAAAAGAGGAAAAACTACTCATCCCAGATATCCACAGTATCGAAAGGAATGAGCTCTGGTGGGTTATCGTGACTTGGTGTACTGGAGTATCTTCCAAAACTTTTCGTAACCATCTGGACGTCGAGAGAAGTACTGCATGGTTTTATAGAGATGTTCATTCAAACCCAGTTTTTTTATGTTCTCTAGGAGGTTCCTCGGAATTACTCTAGTAGTAGAAAAAAAGATTGATATCGTCTGGGTACATTCCATTCTCCATTCGCATTTGAATTTCCAGATCTCTGTATTTGGCGATTTTTTCATTGTATTTCAGTCAACAACACGCACATTGTTGTTGTTAGGTATCGCCACATCTATTAGTGTCGTTTGTCTTGTTACTTTATTAACTAATATGAGATCCGGTCTATTGTGTGCCACTGGTTGGTCTGTGAGCACGGTGCGGTCCCAGTATAGCTTGTAGATGTACCCGTGTTGAGCTGCCCCCCCCCCCCCCACTTGCAAAATAAAAAAACGAATAGCCCTGATTTATGAGCTCTCATATTCCGCAAACTAAAAATTTTGAGCTCGTTCCACTGAGCAGGAATTTATACTTTAGTGGGGGGGCTGAGTCAGCCCCCCTCCCACTACTTAAAAATAGGAATATTGAATCGGTTTTTGCGGCAGAATTACGAGCTATTTATGAGCTCTTGAAATTATATAGTTTCGATATTTGAGACTCATCCTCTTCAACCCCCCAAACAACCCTTTAATTGATTTAACTTAAGAGAAAAATGCTGAGAAAACTTAAAATATATCGTATTGAGGATATATTCCTATAGCGTATACTCTAAGAATAAACTATTAAATCACGTGCATTTCGATTATTGAGCTACAACCCCTTCGCAAGAAAAACCACCCTATCTTCCCAGCTTAAGAGAAAGTTGTACTTCAAATACATTAAATTAATTATTTGGCGACTACATATCATTTAATAATTTATAAGCTTTCAAGTTACGCGCATTTAAATCAGTAAATTGCAATTTATTTATATAGTGCAGTCACTGAAAGTAAAAATCAACGATTACCTTCAATTTCGGTGAACCTTCATCGATTTTCACGAAAATTGGTCAGTGGTTAGAGGATAACCTCAAGAAACAAAGGTGACATGATACCACCTTGCGCCTTTACACTGAGGGTGGATACCGCCCCTTCTCGGGGGTGAAAAATATTTTATAAAAAATAACTGCACAAATCTATAAAAGAACAAATTATAAGCAAAATGTATTATATGTATAAAGTTATTAAAAGAAGTCAATACTTTTTAAGTTATTAAAGATCAAAAATTTGAATTATTAGTAAAAAAATGCATGTTTTGAAGCGGTTTTTTCGTAAATCACTGTAAAACTAAGTTTTTACAAAAAAGTTAATAGTAGTTTTTATTCGTATAGCTTATATTTTAAGAATAAACTCTTAAATCACGCGCCTTTCGATTATTGAGATACAACCCCTTCGCAAGAAAACCATCCCATATTCCCGGCTTAAGAGAGAGAGAGAGTTGTACTTAATATAATTAAAAATTAATTATTTTTCGACTAGATATCGTTTAATCATTTATGAGAGAATTGCCATTTTCTTTCTATAGTGCAGTCACTGAAGGTAAAAATCAACTATGACCTTCGATTTCGGTAAATCTGCATTCATTTTCACGAAATTGGTGAGCGGATTTTGATGCTATCAACTTTTTCTGGAGCTCATTTTGGATAGGTATTTCTAAGTACTTGATAAGTATTTAGTACCTAAGTGTTATAAAATGCATCTCTTTCCCGTTATTTAAGCTTGGATCCTTAGATTTGAACAGTCGCCAGAAAAAATATACATTTAATTACCAATAACTTACTTTAAATTACATTAAAGGGTTTCTTCAAGTAAGCAATTTATTATATTTTTAATTGGCTTCAATTTTAGTGATGAACATTTTTTTGTAAAAACTTACAGTTTTTGAGTTATTATAAGAAAAATCGCTTTAAAACATGCATTTTCTTTCACAAAAATTAAAATATATGATCTTTAATAACTCAAAAAGTATTTATATTATTTTATATCACACTTATATAACAAATTTTGCTTACAATTTGTCCCTCTCCTCGATTTGTGGGGTTATTTTTAATAAAGTAATTTTCACCCACGAGAAGGGGTGACATATACCCCAGGTTAAAACCCCAAGTTGTTATTGTTAATTCGTGAAAATGAATGGAGATTTACCGAAATCGAAGGTCATTTTACCTTCAGTGACTGCACTATATAAAGAAAATGGCAATTTAATAATTGACATGCGTATATTTTGCAAGCTCATAAATTATTAAACGATATTAAGTCTCCAAATAATTAATTTAAATTATTTTAAGTACAACTCTCTCTTAAGCCGGGAATATGGGATGGTTTTCTTGCGAAGGGGTTGTAACTCTATAATCGAAAGGCGCGTGATTTAAGATTTTATTCTTAGAATATAAGCTTTACGAATTAAACTACTATTAACTTCTTTGTGAAAACTTACAGTTTTTCAGTGATTTACGAAAAACCGATTCATAACATGCATTTTTTTCACGAATAATTAAAATCTTTGATCTTTAATAGCTTAAAAAGTATTGACTTATTTTATTAACTTTATATAATAAATTTTGCTTTTAATTTGTTCTTTTATTGATTTGTGCAGTTATTTTTAATAAAATAATTTTCACCCCCGAGAAGGGGCGGTATCCACCCTCAGAGTAAAGGCGCAAGGTGGTACCATGTCACCTTTGTTTCTTGACGTATCCTCTAACCACTGACCAATTTTCGTGAAAATCGATGAAGGTTCACCGAAATTGAAGGTAATCGTTGATTTTTACCTTCAGTGACTGCACTATATAAAATAAATTGTAATTTACTGATCTAAATTCGCGTAATTTGGAAGCTTATAAATTATTCAATGATATGTCGTCGCCAAATAATTAGTTGAATGCATTTTAAGTACAACTTTCTCTTAAGCCGGGAAGATAGGGTGGTTTTCTTGCGAAGGGGTTGTAGCTCAATAATCGAAATGAACGTGATTTAATAGTTTATTCTTAGAGTATATAAGTTATAGGAATTATATCCGCAATACGATATATTTTAAGTTTTCTCAGCATTTTTCTCTTATGTTAAATCAATTAAAGGGTTGTTTGGGGGTGAAGGGGACGAGCTCAAAAATCGAAACTATATAATTTCAAGAGCTCATAAATAGCTCGTAATTCTGCCGCAAATACCGATTCAACTGACTCAGCCCCCCCCCCACTAAAGTATCAAATTCCTGCTCAGTGGAATGAGCTCAAAATTTTTAGTTTGCGGAATATGAGAGCTCATAAATAGCTCATAAATCAGGGCTATTTGTTTTTTGATTTTTGCAAGTGGGGGGGGGGCAGCTCAACACGGGTTGTAGATGTCATTCTCAAGCATACTCTCAGGAATCAATTGATAATATGAAAGATGGTTTCTTTGGAGAAGAAAAATAATTATTATTATTATCACTATGGATAGTGAAGATGCTGAGCTTGAAGTATGTACTCCTTAAGAAATCATCGAAAAGGCAAAAGTGGCGACATTAAATTTGCTGCCAGAGAAATCCAAAGAAAATTATCTAGAAGAATATGAAACTTTTATGAAGTGGCAAAAACATGACAAAACAATATTCACAGCCCTAAACGAAGCGGGAAGGAACAAGTTGGAAATATGTTGCTCAGGATAGAGACCGATGGAAGGAGTTGGGACAAGCCTGTGTCCAAACGTGGACGATAGAAGGTTAAGAAGAAGAAGAATAGTTAAGAAGCGGGTTATATCATTGTTTTTTAAGAAAGATAGCAAAAAATTCAAGAACTTTACAATATGGTCCAGCTATTCCAAACTAAAAGCAATTTTAATTATTAATAACAACGTAGACATAATAGGTCTGGATCCCGCGTACCAAATAAAGTTGATTAATAGCAAGCTGATTATTAGCAAAAAGTTAATAGCTTAATGGTGTCTAGTCGGACTAACTTTGATATATTGGAACACTGGAACAGGGGAAGTTTTAATTGTGGAACAAGGTTAAAATTTGGAACGTCAGACTACGAAAACGTCCCATGTATTTTGTCCGACAGAACTTCCAATTGATTTGTTACTCTTTCATTAAACTCTCATGCAAAAATCGGACTGCTATCACTAACCAACACGATTCCTGTCATTTGACATGTTCTTCGTGTTCCACTCATTAAAATGCTCAGTTGGTGATAGACACCAGTCTGATTTTGCATGAGAGTTTAATGAAAGAGCAACAAATCAATTGGATGTTCTGTCCGACAAAATACATCTGACGTTTTCGTAGTCTGACGTTCCAAATTTTTAACTTGTTCCACCATTAAAACTTCCCCTGCTCCAGTGTTCCCACATATCAAATTTTGTCCGACTAGACACCCTTAAGCTATTAACAAATTTTCAGCTTGCTATTAATCAACTTTTTTTTCTTATGCGGGATCCAGACCTATAAGTAAATATTGAAATAGATAGAGCTGTCAACGATGTGTTGACCTTCTGTATTATCTTTATTAGATGAAGGCCTGAAAATCAAGGAATTTGTTTACACAATGTGAACAGTTCGCCCAATACAAAAACAAACTGTGCTTTACGAATTTTACAAGGGTCTAATGGTCTAAGAGTCTAAGAGCTAGAAATCGTTGTCAAAATTTTCGAAAATCAATATAATTAATAAAGTTTAATACAAAAGATTTAATTAAAAGCTTACAAACGTGTCTCTTAACCCGGCACCTGCCACGTGGCTTTGCAAGGCGCCAACTGCCACGTGGGGTGCTCACAGCACCCCTTCAAAATTTTCTGTGATCTACTTGTTTAAAAAATAAAATAATATGTCGAGTAACACAAGAATATAAAAAACCATGTTTTATTAACTTATTAGCCAGTAATATGTTATAAAAGTTAAAAAATAAAATGAAAAAGGTGTTATAAGCAAATTAGCAAGTGCCAAGCCGTAATAAATGAAGTCAAGTAAAATATCTAAAAATATTAAGATTTAGTGAGTGTAGAGTCTATATTAATAATAATTTAAATCAGTTATTTCAATAAAAAATGTAAATTTGACCTGTTTATCAAAAATACAAAAAAAATTTAAAACTTAAAGTGCCAGATGATGACACCCCAATTCGACTTTAGAGCTATAAGTTCAGAATGACACTAAATAACCACTTCAAACACTAACACACCTATGATATATAATATTATAGAAAGCTACTATGACGCACAGCTCGGTTACCAAACTTGAAATACCAAATATTGGGTCTAGGACGTTTCATCGCCGCCAGTTCATCGCCGCCGTTTCGATGCCGCCAGTTCATCGCCGGCCGATTCATCGCCGGCCGTTTCGATGCCGCCGGTTCATCGCCAGTCAGTTAATCGCTAACTGATATATTTCCGAATTTTCGACCAATTTTCGACAGTTACATTTATTATTTATTTTTAGTATTAATTAGGAATTCTAGGAAATGCGAGATCTGACCATTCCTGTTGCCATACTTAATATTTTAATAGACTTTTAAACTTTTATAATATAAAATATAATTTAACACTACAAATTTAATACTGTTTAGTATCAAATTTAGGGGAAGTAGAAATAGAACAGTAAATTAATATAATAATATTTTTTATCTATTTATTTGTCATAAGTTTTGAACTGCATTTAACGTCGTGTCGTGTCATCTCCCATAATACAAGATCAACTGACTAATTGGCGATGAAACGGCCGGCGATGAAATGGACTGGCGATGAACCGGCGGCATCGAAACGGCGGCGATGAACCGGCGGCGATGAAACGTCCCATTCCGCCAAATATTTGATACAAATGTGTTATGGGGTGCTGGTAGCACCCCACGTGGCAGGTGCCGGGTTAAAGAACGTGTTCGTCCTAAATATACTCCCAATATTCGGCAACACAACATACACATAAGACCACTTTTGATAAAAGGTTTGTAAACTTTTAATTAAATCTTTTGTATTAAAACTTATTTTAATTATATTGATTTTCGAAAATACTGACAACTATTTTGACAACGATTTGACATTCTTCGTCACTTGATGCCATCTACATCACTGAAATATTTTAAAATTCGTAAGTAAAGATGCGTAGGAAAGTGTGTGACGTGATTTTTGACAATATGACTTTGTTTGACATCGTTGCTACGGCTTTAAAATATTAAAACCTGTATTGATATACACCATTCATTGATATACACCATTGTATATTGATATACACCATGTGAGCGGCCGTGGAGTAACGGCATATTCGCTGGCCTCATACGCCAGTGTACGTGGGTTCGAGCCATGCCAAAGACAAACCATTTTTTTATTTCCAATAATGACACGAGCCGTCTCACCGTGCCTCGGAGAGCACGTTAAGCCGTCGGTCCCCCTGGGCTAGTGTACATCAGCACTAGATACTTGAAACAGGGTTAAAGATGTAAATGGCGCCGGAACTGTCCGAATGGATCTCCCCGGCAAAAATGCCGTACGATATTATTATTATTATTGCAGCATAACAGGTATTTATTCACCGCATTGACTTTAATTCGGGATTATTAGAACTTATTAGCGTTATTTTTTAATTCAATTAATTGATTAAGATTTGGTCATTTTTTAAACGCTCGTAAAAAATATTGTTCCCAACTCTTGCGGAAAGTCTCATTTCCCCACTCGACTGCTTGCCGAACTCCGCTTCGCGTCGTTCGGCAAACTGCATACGCGTGCGGAAAAGTATGATTTTCCGCAATAGTTAGGAAAATAACTATTATCGCCAACCGTCACTAAAGTCATTCATTATTGTACTCATTTGCCCTCATTTGCGGCAGTAAAGTAACACTTTATTGTACTAAAAGAAGAATTTTACTTTCCCTGTCGCGATTAATCAAATTAACCCAGATTGAATGTGAGTGGTCGATGGCAGTAATCGAATGGCGAGAATTTGAGTGAACTTAAAATTTATTTACTTTAATTATTAAAAATATTGTACACAATTTGCGTTATTATCAATTAAATTTATGTCAAAAAGTGAAATTCTAGTAAATAGTATTTTGTAAATATATTCATATAAAATAAATTAAAACTTGACCGATTTAGTAATTATTCAATATTGATAACTACCGATTAAAAATCGAAAGCGGCCATCTTGCAAAAGTTATCTGTCATCACTGTCATGAAATTATTATGATGTCCAAAATTTAAAAAGTCTTAAGGCTATGGGTACATAATTCGCAAATATTTTACGTGTATCCCTACTTTTTCTGTCTTTACACGGCAAATTACGTGTAGTAAAATTCACACTGGTATGGATATGTAAACATTACTAGAATGTCATTCTACTTGAAAATGTCATCATTAATTTAAAGAGATGGGTTTTGAATGTTCTTGGATAACTGTTATTTTTATAATTGCAAATTATTAATTCAGTTAATAAATGTGATAATTTTTTCACTGACTATGTATTCAGTGATTGTAATAATTTATTTGTACAACAAAAACTAATACTCAATCGAGAAAAGAGGAAAAGTGTTAAAGTGATTTTTTAATACTATATTGTTATGGAACGCTTACAATTTTGAACATCTTTAACAACAAAATATTTGGATCACAGAATATATTATCCTGATGTATTCTTTGCTTGGATCTTCCACAAATAATACACAATAAATAACTTTTTATTAAGTTCACGTCTTAAATCAATTATTTATCAAATACACTATATATCAATAATATTTAATCGATAACTCAAAATATTCCCGATGCAATGTCAAATATTTAAAATTGTCACTGATTGTCAGTGTCTGACTGACAATATATGCTGACAATATTATATTCGGCTGAGTGCGTTGTAAGACAAAGATAGATTTGGAAAATATTACCACGGCATTGTGTTCATTTTTTTCAAATCCTGAAAAAACCAATAAATATTTTTGAAAAATTTAAACGCAGAATGAAAGACTAAATTATTACCGAGGGCCGAAAGTCCCTTAGAATAAATAAAAAGTTTATTTTGAATGAGATATTTGAAATTAAAAATCACACTAAATTTTCTCTTAGTTTTTCACCCCTGTAACTTATTAAAATAAACAATATAGAAGTTCTCAGGGACTTTCGACCCTCGCTAATAACGTAATCTTTCATTCTGCGTTTAAATTTTTCAAAAATACTTATTAGTTTTCTCAGGATTCGAAAAAAATGAATCCCCATTTGAATAGCATTGCAGCCGAAAATACGTACCGATCCTCTTAAATAATTGTAAATTGCAAGTAAGTGTTAAAACCAATATCAAATTATTGTAGAAAGTGAAATTGTAGATAAAATATATTTTGGCATTATCCAAGTTGTCAAGCTTTCAGTACTTCATTTTCCACTTTTTCATTCAGGGATTATTACAATTAAAGATGATTAATTTTATGAAATAATGAAAATAATCAAATTAAAAAAATTGTGTAGTGTTATAATGAGATTTTAAATAAGTTAAATAAACGACAGATTTTTATTCAATTTATTTTATAAATTTTATATTATTTTTAAATAATTACAGAGCTCAAACTCTTACGTAGTCATTTAAGGTGCGAATCATCGAAATTTAAATTCCAAGTTGATTTCCAATCAAATTATGTTGGCGATAATATTTTGTATGCACCACGTCAGTAAAGACTCTTTATCGAACTCGTCTGTTACTCGCCTCACTCGCTACGCTCGCTCTTCTCGTAATATCAAGACTCGTTCGATAAAGAATCACTTTACTGACTTGGTACATAAATAACTATTATCAACCTTCAATATCATTTTGGCAAACATCATTTTGAATTAGTGACGTGAACCAGTTTCTAGAAACACTTACCTCTCTGGAGCATGATGATTTTACAAGTAGCCTGCAGGCCGGGACAAGTGCAATTTGAACCTTAACAACAAATTTGCCCAAGCCACGACCTAAACGCTACAGTAACAATACAGCAAACCAATATTTCTGAAAAAATATATTGTCATAAATAAATAAAGGCAGAGAGAAAGAAGAAGAAAATCTAACTATTTAAAATATTTAATTTTTTCATTCACCCTGTAAAATAGGTTCCGATTGAAATTACCCAGTATGGTATTTTTAGTTATATAAGTTTCTCTTTTAATAATGGTAAAATAATAATTCTATGATCTTTGGACAAATGTTTACAATTTTATCAGTGCGGATAGATTTGATAGAAAGTACTTCTAAGAACAATTAGCCGGCGAAAGCGTGTATGGGACCGTTCAAGTATTACGTAACGCAGGTTGGGGGGAGGGGTAAAAATCTTCAAAAATTGCGTTACGTAATAAAACTGCCATTACAGTGCGTTACGCAGTGGGGGAGGGGGGTCAAAAACCTTCAAAAATCGCGTTACGTAATACTTGAACGCTCCCTATACGAAGGACGTTTTGTTTTCGGAGTTATGAGAAATATTTGGAAAAAGTCGAAATTTTGGATTTCCGAGAAAGTGGAAAAGCACTGACGACTGGGAAATTTGGAGGCGTTGATATATGACGTAGTAAGGACATTTGTTTGGACCAATGGAACTGAAGGGATGTCATTGATGGAAGGGGAATTTGAGCTAATAGTTTTTTGGCAAGGAAAGAACGAGGCAGTGTGTATTTCGGATGGCAGAAAGTAACAGTTTTGTGTTGAAAAAGAAAAAAGTGTCGGTCTTCCTTAATCAACGCCTTATAGGCACCCGTAAACAAAAGGTACTTAGTAAATGTGTTTAAAGTCAAAATTAAATTTAGTGAATTGGTAGCAGTTGTAACAAGGTATTTTGATCTCTATAGTCTCTCTATCAATATTCTCCGTAGCGACGATTTCGGTTCTTTGGGTTCATCGACGTATACATAAAGACTCCAGTGGAATTGGACATAAAATTTTACATAAACAATTTCGTAATTTTTAAATTGATTATTTTTACCAGTTATAATTCATTTTTGTATCTATACTGGGTAACTTTCTATTTTACACTAATTTGCGATATTTTTCGTATTTGTTTACATTTATTTGCATAATCATTTCATAGATTGTTTGTTTTATAGTTTATTCTATTATTAAAATTTGTGTTTAATTCTGTGGTATAATAAAATTGTTTTTAATATACACGGTTATAATTTATTTTTTAATTTTATTTTTTTTACTCACCGGAGGGACCGCAGTCGTTCGAATACAATTAGTGTCTC
This sequence comes from Diabrotica virgifera virgifera, assembly GCF_917563875.1. Lineage (NCBI taxonomy): Eukaryota > Metazoa > Arthropoda > Insecta > Coleoptera > Chrysomelidae > Diabrotica > Diabrotica virgifera. Next base: position 264,289,330 of record NC_065445.1, on the reverse strand, counting down.
TTTGCAAAGACAATGACGTCGACTTTGCAAAGTAACAAGACACTTACTCAACACACACACTACACATTACACCTGAGTTAGTGATAAGTTATACAATTACGTGGCTAAAGGTTCTAGTTCTAAACCAAGGCCAGAATCTAGAGAAAAAAAAATTTATTTTTCCATGAGTTTTCTCTGAGTATTGGATTTGTATTTCTGTGATTGGATGACGTAAAACCCTGAGATGATTTATTAATTTGAGCTAGCCCAATAAAAGATTTATTATATAATAATAATTAAAAATTAAGGTAAGTGTAATTTAAATGCTTACATAATATATAGAAAATAAGTAGAATCAAAACAATATATCACAATATAAATGTATGTCACACTAATGACTTAATATTCTAGTACTCACCCTGTAATACGCACTATTCTCGAAAATGGTAATAGCGGGTCATTTATCTGACCGTGTTTATGTCCTTGGTTCAAAAAAAGCCCTTAAGGCTACCGGAAGGCCAAGTGAGTGTCCGTGTCCACTTCTTGTTATCTCTAATGTCCTGATTAAGGGTTGAGATGGGCGAATTTCGTTGATTTTGATCGGAAACATCGGCATTTTGGCCGTCCATTAAGAACGGTAATAAATGACGTAGATTTGCTATTAGGCGTAAACATTTAAGATTTGAAATCGTGATTTGGTTTGTTAAAGATAAAAAGTTAATGTAAATGTGGGCAAACATAAGAAACTTTACAGTATCCCTTAAACAAGCTGCCGAGTAGCATTAACTACATTACATTTACATTAATTTATATGTGCAGCTGATAAATAGGTCATCTTTAGAGTGTTTTTAAGTTAGTAAATATATTTGAAGACAATATACACACAATAAGAACGATTATAAAAAACGATTATGAATACTACATAGAACGATACATGTGTATAGAATAGCATTGATTATAGACACGGAGTGTCTATAATCAATGAGAATAGTGAACAAGATTTTGGTAGTGTGAAAAGAAATAAAGTGCTGGAATACATTCGTAATCTAGGTATACTTGTACAATATCTTAACTCAATATTCAGATAATTCTAAAATCCTTTTAAAACACGAAATATTTAATTACGATATTGTTTATGTACAATGTTAAATAACAAACAGACGATCAATGTGCATCACGAATGTAGGGCACACACATTTTGATGACACGGTGACTTCTGCTGAGTAAGCAGTAAACATATTATTATATCATATATACAAACTTGACAGGAATGAAAGTGAAAATGTATACAAACATATCGATCTAATCAATAGATATCTACACGCGAAATAATACGGGGATTATTATTAGTTAGATTGCGAGAGATTCAGTTAGGTTCGGGGTTGCCTGCCGCCTAGAGTAATATATGATGATTGCCGTCATCAGCTGAGTACTGTCCATATTAAGCAACTACATACTACATGTATTTAACAACCTATAAAGTACTGATGGGTAAATAAGTGTATTCCTGCTTACCAACCCCATACCAAGGGCAAATACCACCCTACGTCTTTACATACCTGAAAAATATATCAGCCTTATAAAAATGACGTTGCAGGGTTCAAAAGCCACCCCTATATGACATCAATGTGAAAGTTAGACAGGGAAATGTCCCATGCTGTTCAACCTGGTTCTTGAGAAAGTCATCAGAAGAAACCAACTTTATACAGAACATTAATTAGAAGTAACGTTTGGTTGTGAAATCTGGGTAATGAGGAAAAAAGATAAAACCAACTCAGGACATTAGAGAGAAAGATACTGAGAAAAGTATATGGCCCGGTGGAAGAGGAAGACGGCACATGGAGAATCAGAAGAAACAACGAAATTAATTAATTACATTAATGCTGCGATACTGCAAGATTTGTGAAAAGTCAAATATTGTCATGGCTGCAACATGCCCATAGACAAGAAGACAAGAAGACGGCACATAGAGAATCAGAAGAAACAACGAAATTAATGAATTACATTAAGGGTGCGATATTGTAAGATTTGTGAAAAGTCAAAGATTGTCATGTCTTCAACATGCCCATACACAAGAAGTTACAAAAACAAAGGAGGACGAAAAAAAGGAAGGCCCAGGACGAGATGGTTGGATGACTACCTGAAAACTATGAATGTAAGATAATAGAGAAGAAGGGCACAAGAGGTCTGAATGGAAGGGCGTAGCCACATGGGCAAAGACCCATCCAAGGTTATGACACTAAAAGAAGAAAAAGATAATATAACAGAAATAGCCAAAAGAAGGATAGACTTGTGTATTCGCGGAAACGAGGGACATTCTGGACACTTAATCTACTTACTTACTTAAGACGTCCCCTTGTACTTTACGGTATCGAGGTAAGTGGAGAAATCAGACGTCTCCATGCCTTTCGGTCAGTAGCTAGTCTTTCTGCTTCTCTCCACCCAATATTTCTTTTTACGCAAGCCTTTCCAATATTTCCGTTCCACGTTCTTGCTGGCCTGCCTCTTCGTCGTTTGTTGTCAGATGCCGCTTTCCATACCCTCTTTACAGTTCTACCTTCACTCATTATCGTCATATGTTCGAACCACGATAATTGTTTCGTTTCAAGTCTGTCTAAGGTCCTTCCAACACCGCACCTTTCACGTATGTTATCATTTTTTATACGATCACGTCTGGTCACATTTTTCATGCTTGAATATCGCATTTTGCATGCTTGAATTTTACTACGGATGTTGTCGTTCACTGTCCACGTTTCACTACCGTAGAGTAGCACCGGCTCGTATACAGTTTGAAATACTTTCATTTTTGTTTTCAGGCTTACTTCTTTCTTCCTAATAAAACTTTTATTTAGTGCATAGTATAATTTTGTTGCACTCATTACCCTGCTGTTTATTTCTGGTTCTATATTTCCTTGCCCATTCATTGTTGATCCTAGATACTTGAAGTCCTCTACTTGTGTAATTGTCTCAAATGAGACACTTAATCTAATTGAATTTTATTTTGTATTCTTAGTCTCTATTTTAATTTTCTACTGAATTTTTTAATTAATAAATAATAATTATAATAATTAAAATCGAGATATGTATACCTACCTATTGGAACTTGATCATTGCTGCATCGGTTATTAGTTTTTAATTTTCAAATCAAAATATTCCGAAACCGGTACACAGTATCGAATTTTACCAAGAGTACCTTTTTGGTGTAAATTATATGATGTTGGGAGGTTATGAGAGGTATGGAGGTTGGATGGTTGGGAGGTATGGAGGTATGTTAGGTTCACTTGGAATTTTGATTATTAATTTCTCGCTTAAAAAAGTTAAGTTGAATAATACTTGGTACAAATGTAATATCACTGGTATGGACCTTGTAACTAGCGCCCTCTGTGAGAGTCAGATATACAGAGTGAGTCTGTAATTTGGAATAAATTCAATATCTCAAATACTAATTGTTTTTTTGAAAATTGCTCAGACTCATCGATTAGTATTTCAAATTGTCCTTTTTGACATACAATAATAATGTATACAGGGTGTCCCAATTTAGAGATATGACGTCATCGTTGATTTTCTTAAATGGCAACACTGTCATTTTGATAGCTATTTTGATAGGGTGTATAAAGTTATACATAACTACAAAATATTAAATTTTTATTCTCTACCATTTACAAGATAATAAAAAATAACAAAGTTATGTCTGTGATTTGGAATAAATTCAATAATTCAAATACTAATTGTTTTTTTGAAAAATGCTCAGACCCGTCGATTAGTATTTCAAATTGTCATTTTTGACATATAATAATAACGTATACAGGGTGTCCCAATGTAGAGATATGACGTCATCGTTAATTTTCTTAAATGGCAACACTGTCATTTTGATAGCTATTTTGATAGGGTGTGTAAAGTTATACATAACTGCATAATTTCAAGTTTTTATTCCTTACCATTTACAAGATAATAGACAATAACAAAGTTATGAAAAACAAGTAATCAAATAGTAATAATAATTGAATTTAATTATTTCAATTAAGCAAATGCTCATAAGTTGCCCTCAATTATTGTCAAATTAATAGTCAATGGGCAACATTATGAGCATTTGCTTAATTGAAATATTTAAATTCAATTATTATTTGATTACTTGTTTTTCATAGCTTTGTTATTTTTTATTATCTTGTAAATGGTAGGGAATAACAATTTGAAATTTTGCAGTTATGTATAACTTTACACACCCTATCAAAATAGCTATCAAAATGATAGTGTTGCCATTTAAGAAAATCAACGATGACGTCATATCTCTAAATTGTGACACCATGTATACATTATATTGTTGTATGCCAAAAATTACAATTTTAAATGCTAATCGACGGATCTGAGCATTTTTCAAAAAAAAACAATTATGTAGTAATTGAATTATTGAATTTATTCCAAATTACAGACATAACTTTGTTATTTTTTATTGTCTTCTAAATGGTAAAGAATAAAAATTTGATATTTTGCAGTCATGTATACCTTTACACACCTTATCAAAATATCTATCAAAATGACAGTGCTGCCATTTAAGAAAATCAATGATGACGTCATATCTCTAAATTGGGACACCATATATACATTATTATTGTATGTCAAAAATGACAATTTAGAATACTAATCGACGATATTTAATTTATTCCAAATTACAGACTCACTCTGTATAGACAAATGCACGGGATGTGTCAGCTTCCAAAACATATTCGTATATAAAATTGCATTACAATGTTGCCAGTAGTTTTGGAAAAATCGTAAAAATGTGTAATTTTTTTTCAATGCCCTTTATCTTGAAAACGGATAGCATTAGTTACAGAAATTTTTTACTAAGCAAACTCCAATTATTTTTCAATTTTTTATCTGTCCTAGAGACGATGTTACCTTTTTGAAACACCCTGTATAGTGAGCTAGATGAAGCTAAAAACTGCAGTTTAATGAACAGCAGGAAAACTCGAGCACATTCCTGCAAAGTACGACACTGTGATCGATTACAAATTTAAAAATAGTAAAAGTATCCGTAACATCCGCTGTCGGCGATGCAGCTGAATAATCAAACTCATTTATTGATAAAGCACACATCTCGGTAATCACACGACGTTTTAGATAATGAAGATTGTGTATTAGATAAACATGGATACGGATAGGGAATTATATTACACTGTTGCCGTTTGTGTTGAATATTGAACGTTTCCACTTATTATCCTTCGCAAACTGCTATACTTTCAGTGCGATAATATCCAAGAACAACAGTAATCTCAGATATTATCTAGGTACACAATAATTAAATATTTGAGAGCATACATATTATATTCATAAATATAAGACTGCCTGGACGCTATTCGAAAATACGATAATAAAAATTATTTTTTAGTAGATGCATCAAAAATTGAGGAAAAACGATGTACAAGAGACACAATTATTTTTGAACTCCGAGAAAATTAACTAATCTGATGAAATTACTAAATGGCACCGATAATTAGTCCTGTCGCCAGGGGGTACAATGGCCTCCTTTATTCAGATATACTTACTCAAGTTTTTTTTTATTATTTTGACCCGTAGAACACGAATTTTTTGGGTAACAGTTGATCCGGGTGTTGATAATAAATAAAGAACTTGAGGAAGTATGTAACAGCGATTTTTCGCAAAATAAAACATTTTGTTGTATTTTTTGGATCATTCTAAGCAAAAAATGTTCTTACAAGATTTTTCGTAGAATGCATAGTTTTCGAGACAAACGCGGTTGAACTTTCAAAAAATCGAAAAATTGCAATTTTTAAACCCGAATAACTTTTGATTAAAAAATAAATTAGCAATTCTGCTTACCGCATTTGAAAGCTCAAGTCAAATTCTATCGGTTTCGATTATTTGCATTGCTAAAATTAATTTTTTTGTTGTCAAACAAAGCTATTTTCAACCACGTTTATCTCAAAACTATGCATTCTACGAAAAAACTTGTAAAAACATTGTTTGCTTGGAATGACCCAAAAAATACAAAAAAATGCTTTATTTTGCCAAAAATCGCTGTAATTCCTCAAGTTCTTTGTATATAACAATCTTATCGACATCCGGATCAACTGTTACCCAAAAAATTCGTGTTCTACGGGTCAAAATGCATAAAAAACAGTCCAAAGACAACCGATTTTAAAAAACTTTATATCGCTGGATAGGCGAAAGATCATTCTTTCAATTTACAAAAAAATATACTGGGTCTTCCATTAAATCAACAATGTTTTTTTCAAAAATCCGCAATTTTTTATTTAAAAGCAATATAAAAAATTCAATCGATTCAAAAAATTCGATTCTATCTTGACCGTTTAGAAGTTAGAGGAAGTTAAAATGGGGGAAAATATAAGCGGACACCGGTATAACAGGATCAGCAACGCAACTCTAAAAGATGATTATTATTGAACAAGCTTTGTTTGGACCCAAATGGAGTTTTTTTGCAGACCAGATACCATCACTCACTCACTAGATAGCATGCCACAAGGAAACATTTTCAGTACCTTTTTAAACTTTTGAACCTTTTGTACATTTGAACATAACATTTGTACTTATTCTTTTTGTCTTTGCTTACTTTGAATATTACAGATAATGTGAGTCTTTGATAGTCTCCAACTTCACCATTTTCTTGTTCATTGCTCTAGGACCTAGGAATATATTAATCAGAGAAATATTGCATTATTTACCATCGGTTCTGAAATTTAGAGAAAAAATTTTTGTGGAAAAATTGAACGTTACACAGTCACTGAAAGAAGGACTTGGATGAAAATAAAAAATATGAACATTAAAAGTCTACAAAGGATCAAACTTTAAAAAGTTGATTTGCCTCTTCGTCTTTTAAATTAGCATACAATTTCTACCACGCTTTATAATTTTAAAAAACATTCCCTATTATACTATTAACACCTATCTGTAGCACGTTTTTATATCTAATGAATAAATAATTGTACAAGGTAGATTTCAACTTCAGATAATGACATGCTAATTACACTCGTAATAAAGCTAATAGTACTATTAACGAAACAAGTCTTTTTTTCGAGCTGCTGAGCAAAACAATTCCCACAGCACTAAAATCACAACTTAAAATCAAATTGGTATCTTTTAAACAGTGTTTAACGATAATTTCACGCTTTATAATTTCCGTACATTTAAATGTAAATGGGCCCTTCTCAACGCTCACGAGGCGATAATATCGTTGGTTGCTGCCATGTTTGTAACTAGAAGATGGGTACGTGTATATGGCTCACGAACCACAACTTTGTTAAACGAATCCCTCGAGTATAAAAATAATAGTGTTCCAGTAGATTTTTTTCTTTTTTCGACAGCGGCTCATATCACTGAGGTATGCGTTGTTCACGAAATTTGTCCAAGATTCAATTATTTATTTGGCTATATCAACGCATTTTTTTGTGGTAATGACACGTTCAATAAGTTTTGCGGTTTGATAAGAGAGGGCATGGTCATACTAGCCTTTTTTATGCTGGTACATAATATACTCTTCTGAAGTTTCACTTCAACCTGTTAATTCATTCATTTTTACAAGCCATTTATTATCAATGTGTCACACATTTATGTACAGTAGAAAAAATTATGTATCGTGTAGTGATTGAATTTTTATTTTTGGAAAGCAAAGGAAATTTATGAACGAATGTTATAAGCTTGAAAGTATATAGTTGCACAGTTGGAGATAAATACCGGTCTGATTTTTGCACGAGAGTTTCATGAAAGGGTAACAAATCAATTCAAAGTTCTGTCCGCCAAAATACATGGGACGTTTTCGTAGCATGACGTTCCAAATTTTTAACTTGTTTCACAATTAAAACTTCCCCTGTTCCAGTGTTCCCATACACCAAAGTTTGTCCGACTAGACACCGTTAAGCTATTAACAAATTTTCAGCTTGCTATTAATCAACTTTTTTTTAGTACCCAGAATCCAGGCCTAATAGGGACCCTTCGCCTTCAATTAGTACAGTAGAAAGATGGTTTTCTGAATTTAGACGTTGTTTGAATTCCATTAAAATTGATTTGGTTGTTTAAATAGTTCGAAATCATATCCTTTTTCCGGTACCCCTGTGTTCCTCTTATCGATATCGCGGTTAAGGAATGTGAGATCGGTCTAGCGGGTACCACACTTAAACCCGAGATTCTGCCCCCATGATATAAGAAAAACAGATGCATCCAGACCACTCGAGTGTATACACGTGAGATAGTGTTGACTTCGTCGTTGTGCTTTGATTGTAAGTTTTTATCTTTTTACTTATATATCTCTTTAGTTTTGTTTTTGAATTATTTAACAACAAACTAATTTGAATTTGTGTATGTATTGCGCTTATGGAGAAATTCCACTTTCTCACCATATTTAATGGCTATCAGAAGAGGTGTTGTAATTAGTGTTTAGTGCTTCTTTTGATTTTATTACTTGTTTCGTTCAATACCTGCTAGTAATCATACAGACGTGGTCTTACAAGTCTTGAAGACGATTCATGTCAAGCACGTCCAAAAACAGCAATAAAACCAAAAAGCTCAAACAAAACACAGGATATCGTATTGGAAAATCGTCGAGTGACTGAAAGACGAAGCTGTAGACATCTCCTGTAGACACCATGATCCTGAATCACGAAACGGAAACGAGTTCGTATCCAGAGATCGGCCAAGATATTAGCATCCATTTTTGGGATGCGAGAAGAATTTTGTTTGTAGATTACTTGCAAACTGGTAAAACAATCTTCTTCTTCTTCAAGTGCCATCTACGCGACGGAGGTTGGCAATCATCATAGCTGTTCGTATTTTAGAGACGGCATCTCTGAAAAGTTCATTTGATGTACATTCGTATCTCTCAGGTTGCTTGTTCATTGAATCTTTCCCTGCATAATCAATTGGAACAAGTTGTATCTCTCTCCAGGTGTAATATGTCCGAGATATTCCAATTTTCTTGTTTTGATGGTATTTAAGATTTCCATTTCTTTATTCATCTTTCTCAGAACCTCTTTGTTTGTGACGTGTGACAAAGAATAAAATCGAAGTATTATTGTAACCTTTCAGACTATCTGACCAAGTGAGCCAACGACTCTCCAGTAAAGTTCATCTCCAACAATTAAAATACTTTGGACATGGTATGAGAGCAAACACAGAAAACATGGATAGACTCATTATACAAGGAAAGGTGGAAGGCCAAAGATCACGAGGAAGATCCCCAACAAGATGGATCGGTCAAATTACAGAAATATGCAAAAGACCTATGTATGAGTTAAAAGAAATGGCCAGAGACAGAGATCGTTAGAAAAGGATAATACACATCACACGAGACGGACAATACACGACATCACATCGACCAACCGCCCTTCGGGGGGTCAGGATTGAAGAGACAGAGACCAGCTGAAGGAAAAAATTCGTGAAAAAGCCTGGTTTGCAAAAGAAAAAAAAAATCATATGAGCCTTTTGACAAGGGCTAAAATCTAAGAATCAAAGTTCGAATTGTTTGAACATCCACTGTATTCACCAGATTTTGCCCCTACGGACTTAGGGGAATGGGGGGCATGACGGGGTCGCGAGGTAAGACGGGGTACCGCACACAAACAAGAAACTACACGTTGGTGAATAGTATGCAGTAACTCAATAGGAAGAGTCATTCGACTAACGGTCACTGCAAGAGAAACCGTGAATGAGAGTGCACGCGTTTTTTGTTTACAAACGGAAAACTGTTTTAGCGCCCCGTTGATCTAATTTTGTGCAAGGACAGCCATCGTTATTTTAAGGTAATTATGATCACCTCATTAATGTCTTTTTTATCGTTGTTTACTAGTATTCTTATTTTGATAATGGCATATTTTTTGTGTGAATACGTTAAACATTTAATTAGTGAATTTTTTTTTGTTCAAAGTTACCTTTTGAGGCAAGATGGGGTATTGGGTGCGGGGTATGATGGAAAATTGGTGGTAAGTCTGGGTTAATTTAAATTTCTTAATAAATAACATTGGATTATTGTTGTAGATAATACCATGGTACGTACTTACAAGAAAAAAACAAACAGAGGAGAGTGGTCGAGAGATGCTATGAAAACAGCCATAGATAAAGTGACATCGTCAGAACCCTGGGTAGGCTGCCAGATCTGCGGATGTTTAGCTCACAATGCTTGTGCTGGGGTGGACAATGAAGATCTGGAGCAAATTCACATTTTTGTTTGTTTTGTGAGAATTAATTAGTATCACCATCATGCCCCAATTCCATTACCCCATCATACCCCATAGTATGGGGCAAGATGGTTTTTCATAAGGTTCTTATTAATGGCTAATTGTTGAAAAATGTGGACAGCGTTTTTCGTTAAATGACATAACATTATAATATCATAACATCTGTTATGACTAGATTAACTTACTTTGCTTCGTTTTTGAAGTTATACTTCTTTACCGGCGATAGAGGGTGATTTTTTTATATGTTAAAACCTATCAGCCCGGCGCATGCGCATTATAACTTTGTTCTGATTGGATGTTCAAATGACATGTCAAAAATTATCCGACATGGCAGCTGTGGTTTGGAGGTAAAGGTAAAGGTAAACAAATGTATAATATATTAGTTTTATTGTTGTGAGGACAGAAACAAAAAAGTTTATAATATTGTAGTGACTTTTAAATAGTTTTTAAAAGCAACAGGTACGTAATAATTGTTAATGTATCATAGGTATAAACCTACCTATTTGATCTGTCAAAATACATAGTATGTAATACTTTTATTTATATAATTTGATTACCATCAAAATTTCTATCAATATTCACCTAATATATTGTTTTTTTCCTTTATGTTTTGTTGTATTTTTTCAATTCTAAATCATTTCAATTCAAAATTAAAATAATTTGATCAATTTTCAAAATATCAAAATATCACAAGTTTAATCCGTTTAGTTAGTCGATCTTCGTAAATAATGACACATAGTGTCCGTGGCTAAGCGGAGAAGGCAAATGAATTCCAATACCAACCGCTCTTATCAGCGCTGGTTCGAGTGCCAATAGAAACTTTCTTTTTTGTTTTTTTTTAATACATTTTATGATTGTAAGTATATGTATTATATAATTGTATTTTCAGAAAATACGTATTTAGTTAAAAAAAATTTCGACAATTAATGTTCAGACATCATTTGTGGCTTGTTTAATGTGTTTGTGTGTGTTTTATTCTTTTATTATTTTAATTTTTCGCACTGTTCTAATAAAAATGTTTGAGAAGTAGTAAGTATAAATTAGTTTAATATTTAAACAAAATATAAATAAAAAGTATATTAATTTCGTTTAAATCATATAATAGAAGTATAACTTCTTACGTGCGTACAAAGTACACACACATTCTTTTTCTTTTTTATTCTTTTAATTTACTTCTCTTCCTTTCCACTTTTTCAGACTATTATCTGTGTGTTTTTATTTGAAGGCAATTCTGATTTGCTGTAGTACCTTAACGTTTTTTGTAGTAAGAAGCAAGAAAAGATTACAACAACTAGGAATTTATAAATGAAGAATACAATGAAAAGAAATGGACATATCACAATTATTCTAAACTAAGACAGAAGAAAATAAATATGATGAATTCCAACAGTCAACTGAGGAGGGTGATTCATTGTTAAAAAACTAATCTAATGCCGTACACTGTTGGATAATTCCACAATTTCAGCGGCGTCGTTATTTCATTATTTTTTAGGATTAATTTAAGATTATGAACATTATTTTTTGGCATTGCATTTAAGAGTTATTATGTATTACATGTAATCTCAATCTCACTTTTTTATGCCTTTAAATTATTCTAACAAAAATAAATTATATTTTCGATAAATTTCAATTAGAATATACTTTCAAAGTGGAATTTGTGAAAATCCTTTGCTCTATCGATCCACCCAGAAGATCACTTGTTTAGAACGAACAAAGCTCACCTCTACCTTTCATGTTTGTAATTAGAAATTTCTAGCAAATGTTTGTTTATACGGATTCCAAATGCACCCTACGACAATCCGTATGATTAAAAAACAAAAGCGCTACGTGTTTCATAGCGCCCTTCTCGTTTTTGTAATCTAATTTCGGAATTCGCAGAAAATAAAAACTAAAAAGATTATATGAAAATGGTTAAAATTTTTCGATATGGAGAATCGTGACAATATCTGTAACAAAGAACCTATTTAATTTACATGAAGTGAGTGTACATTTGAAGCAGATTACAATTTACAAAACGTATCACAAAGGTAGAACTTACTTGGGATTATTAGGTTTTAAAAATGTTGAATCAATGGAATATTTAGGTATTTAATCAATGGAATTATACCAGCATACATTTGGGAAATGTATCGATAGAAAGAGTTGATAAATACAAATACCTAAAAACCTGGATTTCAGATAATAGCGCAAAAAGCGCGAAAAACTCGAAAAATATTAGTTTTACGAAGAAAATGTAAAAAAACACTTTTTTCTTAGAATCACTTTTTTCATCGAATTACATGGTTAAAATGTAATAAAAAATTCCCACCCCCGAGATGGGGTGGCAACCACCCCCAAGGTTTTAGCGTATGATAGCGGCATGATATAGAAAATGATCCTTGTACTATCTGTGATCTACCTTCTGTGAAAATTTCAAGTAAATCCATGTTGGACGAAAAAATTGCGAACCAAAATTTCCTCAATCGACTATTGGGGCCGACCGACCGGCTCTGTCCCGTCATACAGCTGACCGACTATAATAACTTTTATTTATATTTCATTTAGAATGTGTGTACTGATTTTCAGCCTTAGTAAATGGATTTAATTACCTTCGTAGGAAAGCAAGTTTGATACCCTCTCAGTAACCCCTGTTCTACGTTTCGCTTGACCGACCGCAGTATGTTTCTCTACACACTCACAGTAATCAACTGTGAAAAATCTAGCTTTAGTAAATTCAAAGAGATTTTTCAGCACTGCCTCTTGGTATATCAGCTATCATATTCACACTGCGCGTCCACTGCATTTATCGCCAAACTAACAACTCAGTTGATTTTGACAGGTTTGCGTGTGGAAGCTGGACCGTCCAGCAATTAGCATACTGGTCCATCAATTAACGGACATATTTCCATTATTTCTTATTTCATCTCTTAGCTTCTCCTATACTACTGGTCGGTTGTACTTGTGTAGTCAATGTTCAGTTTGCCATAGAGGTGAATCCTTATATTTTTGACGAAATAAGTCTAGAAAGTAACTTGTAGACCAGGGCAGTTAGCACTAAAAACACCCGAATAAATCGATTTTTAAATACAGCACCTAGAGATTTGCAACTTTTTGCATTGTGTTCAGGATGATGTCAGGAAAAAAGTCTACTATCGAAAAATGGGTGGAAATGCATAACTGCATTTCCCAAGTGCATAAAATGCATCCAAAAATGTATAAACATATCAAAATATGCATATTAAGTATCTCCGAGCATCTGGTGCCCAGGGTTATCGGCACCAAATTGATGCAAACAGATTAACTGGAGATTTTTGGAGTAGTTGAACACAAATACGCCATCAGAACCTTCCCTCCTAAGCACCTGGTACCCAGTTTCACTACTAAGGTACATCATCTTCTGGAGTTTCGAAAGTTTTCGGCATTAAAGTGATGCAAACATATTTCTCGGGGATTTCTGGGGTTGTTGTAAACGAATATGCCATCAGCACGACACCCGGAGTAACTGGTGCCCAGGAGTCTCGTCATATTCTGGAGCTTCAAGTGATATCGGTACTGAAAGAAACAGATTATAGGGAGGTTTTGGGGTTGCTGAACACGAATACGCCATCAGAGCCGACTCCCGGAGCACCTGGTGACCACGACCCTAAGGACGTCATTTTCTGGAGTTTCGAAGGGTTTCAGCACTGAATGCATGCAAATAAATTACTAGGCGGTTTTTGAGGTCGCCGAATACGAATACGCCATTAGGACTGACCCCTTGGACCACCTGGTGCCCAAGGTCACTGCTTAGGCATGTTATCTTCTGGAGTTTGGAGGATTTTTAGGTACCAGGTGCACCGGGTGTCGGTTCTGATGGCGTATTCATGTTCAGCGACCCAAAACCCCCCGAGTAACAACATTACCCCGAGTAACGTTTATGCACTTTTGGATGCATTTATTCCGGTAGGTGTGAGTTGACGGAATTAATTAAAAATAATAAAAACAAGTTAACGACGAACAGTAAAATATTTATTTATTTTGGTAACAAAAAGGTGTTTTGCTTAGGTCTCGGAAAAGGTTCGGTTGTTAGCGAAAGTCTGATGTGACCGCGTTGTTCACATGCTGTGAAAAGACTGTTAAGAAATCCACAACCTATTATATCGATGTTATGTCTTTCTACAATATGGCCCGGAGAGGGCAATAAATTATTTAGATCTGACGTATAAAAAACAGACACACTTCTGCAGTTTTAAAAACGAATGCATGTCCCAGAGTGAGTTGTTGACATAATGGTCTGATATGGTAATTAATTTATGTGGACTTCCACAACCTATTATATCGATGTTATGCCTTTCTACAATATGGCCCGGAGAGGGCAATAAATTATTTAGATCTGACGTATAAAAAACAGACACACTTCTGCAGTTTTAAAAACGAATGCATGTCCCAAAGTGAGTTGTTGACATAATGGTCTGATATGGTAATTAATTTATGGGGACTTCAGTTTGTTAAACTGAACACTCCAAAAACATATGGTTAGGGGATGCATTTCGTTTCGTAAAACCATGTCTTTCTTAGCGTCTTGTTTGTATACTAACGGTGACTTTATATGACCCATATTATTTCGTTTTGAGAAAAAATATTAAAATTAAAATTAGCAAAAATTAAAGCGTGCCGCTATACATTTTAGACACTTTAAAATGCAACTATGCATTTCCACCTATTTTTCTATAGTAGGCTTTTTTCTTGGTATTATCCTGAACATAATGCAAACAGTTTTAAATTTCTAGGTGCTGTATTTAATCATTGATTTATCATGTGCTAAGCGCCTTGGTCTATTCTATTGAGCACGATTTAGTAAATACATGTGCTCGATATATGCCTTTTATTTCCCTAAAATTCATATGTTCGAGCATTAAACCGTATCTTTTTCTATCCTTTTAGACTTGCCATAATTTGTATCATCATAAGTAAGTCATGTATTACATTATGTGGGAAGCAAACTAACTAATAAACACTATTTGCATAAACCAAAGAGATCGTGTTAATTTCATATAGCAGGTATAATCCTAAGAGTGCTCTAATCAGTAAATGTACCGACATAACCTCTTAAAAGTATAACTGCACTTAATAATACTTAAAATGCCAACTCTAATATAGAATAACGCTAAAAGTTACAAAAATGGAATCCTCCATTAAAATTGCTGCGGATAATATCACTTTTAGCATGCTTTTTTCGCATTAGATCGAAAAGAGGCAAAAGAGGTTGAGTGGCTTCGAAACGGAGGTACACTAAACAAAACGGAAATAAAGTGAATAAAAATTAGTTTAACAGTGATGCTGAGTACCTGCGAAATTCGTTTTCGGATGTAGCGAAAACTGAAAAGGGTTTATAGTACAGTCATTGAAGGTTTTCACCTTCGATTTTGTTGAACTCGATTTTCATGAAAATTGTTGAGTAGTTAGAGGATACCTCAAGCAAAAAGAGTGATATGGTGCCAACTTGCGCTTTTATCCTGGGAGTGGATGCCACCCCTTCTCGGGGGTGAAAATTACTATTTAAAAATAACCTCATAAATAGATAGAGGGATAAATTCTAAGCAAAACTTGTTATATAAAGTTATTAGATAAATCAATACTTTTTAAGATATTAAAGATTTTAATTTTTCGTGAAAAAAATGTATGTTTTAAGCGGTTGTTCATAAAGAACCCAAAAACTATAAGTTTTTTAAAAAAAGTTAATATTACGTACCTATCACTACATATATGGAGCAGAGAATTGGGTATTGAACGACAAACAAGAAAAGAGATTGCAAGCAACGGAAATGAGGTATTTAAGAACAGTCGTGGGAGCTAGAAGAATCGATAAAAGACGTAGCGAAGATATTAGAAGAGAATTAAAAGTAAAATCATTAAAGGAAAAAATTCATGAAAAGAAATTAAAATGGACTGGGCACCTATTTAGAATGAACGACGGCAGACAGGTTAAAATGACATGGGAAGCGAGGCCGATAGGGAAAAACAGGAGAGGCCGACCAAGGAAAACGTGGAATATAAGTGTGATGGAAATATTGCAGAATAGAGGAACATCGTGGCAGGAAGACAAAGAATTAGCTAGGGACCGAAAAAAGTGGCGTAAGTTCGCAGATAATAACGAGTAAAGAAGACACCTCGATACCTTACGGTATAAGAGGATCATCGATTATGTATGTATTTATGTATGATATTACCAAAAATGAAGCTAATAAAAAATCGAACAAATTCTTATTTGAATAACCTTTTAATACAAAGTGAGTAATAGGTAGGTAATTGAATGTATATTTTTTTTGGCGATTACTCAAATCTAAGTATCCAAGCTTATCTAACGGGGAAACGATGCATTTTGTAAAATGTCCTTGCTAAACACTTGTCAAACTACTCACAAATACCTATCAAACAAGTTCCAGAAGGAGTTGATAGCTTTGGAATTTATTTTCTAAAAAATTTTCTAAAGAATAGCTATTTGTATAACAAGGGAGGAAAGTGCTACTTTTCCTCCCGAGAATGAAGTTTTTTAAAAAATTTTTTTTTGGAAAAGGCACTTTACTCCCATGTTATACATATGGTTTTTCCACCTTCCTCAAATAACAAGTCATTTTTTCATTTTTACTAATTTATTTATGTAACTAACCAACAAAATTTATTAGAACTAAAACTAACAAGTAGGTACAATATAACTGTCAACTGTCAAATATAAGTCAAATTATTAATGTAAACATTGTTACATCAGAATAACAATTTACTGTTTTTTACCATTCTGCAAAATAAAGGGTGTTTTTAAATAAACGTTAAAATGTATAGATACTTACGTAATAGAAAATAGATATTGTACAGGGAGTCAATAAGTTATATTTCATGAATGAAATACCATGTCGTCACTTTTGCTTTTACTCCCTAGGGATCCCTAGGGAGGAAAAGTACAACTTTGCTCCCTACAATCAGGTCCGGAAAAGTATACTTTCGGTAGAGGTGGGTGGAAAAAATGTTATTGTTTTTTTAATCATTAATTTTTATATCAGGTTCATCCAAAAACGATTTGAAAAGTAATTTCAAGAAATATTATTTTTTATCTTATAAAATAATAAAAAAATCTTTGTTAATACAAAGCTCAAATTTTTGTCTCTATTATTTTTTTTTGTTTATCGAGTATTCTTATGTATATCTGTCTTATTTACTTATTCTTTAATATTTATTATATTATACATTTATTATCAAAACTCAGTTTCAAATAATTATCACATAATATTATCAAAAGAAAATAAAATTACCGAAAATTTGAAAAATTCTGATTTGCTTACATAATATTTTTTTTCAAAACTGCATTCCAGATCGGTCAATATTTTTGAGTCATTCAACTCAATTATTTTAATAACTTGATAAGACAAATTTTGCTTAGAATTTGTCCCTCTGTCGGTTTATGGTGTTATTTTTCATAAAATAATCTTCGTCCCCGAGAGGGGGTTACATTCACCCCAGGGTAAAAGCTGCAGTTGTACGGGCACCATGTAACTCTTGTTTCTTGAGGTATAAACTAACTACTCACCAATTTTCATGCAAATCGATGGAGGTTCAACGAAATCGGAGGTGAAAACCTTCAGTGACTGTACTAAATAAAGTGAATAAAAATTAGTTGTGACGGCAAGTACCTGCAAAATTCGTTTTCGTATGTAGCGAAAACTGAAAAGGGTTTATTATTTTCTCTTGTCAAAAATGTGGAATATGGCTTAAAATATTGGACGTTGAGCTCGGGAAAATTTTAAATAGATTGTTCAACGCGCCTATTTTAATTTTATTTTAACAGCTTATTTAAAATAGGGTAGGATTATTAAAATATATTTAAATTTTACGTTTTACCAGATCAATCAATACTGTATTTCAACAAGCAATGTAGGAAATACAAATAATTCTAAAGCATTCGTATTACTATTAATATATTGCAAAAATAATAATTGGTGTGTACTAATATTACGAGATATATTGCACAATAATCACTATTGTGCAATTATAGGAAAAACTCGAACTCGAAAAAAAAAAGAAATTTTCAGAGCAGCCGTCTCGAAAGTCCGAATTGCTATGAGGATTGCCGATTGCACTTAAAGAAGAAGATTCTGGTCACGTATGAGCAGGGCATAAGAGAGGAGTTTGGTTATTTTTTTATCAATTTCAAAGAAAATATATTCTTTTATTGATTTCAGTTATATATTCTGACCTAAAGAGAAAACATAATACGGGAAATAATTGAGAGCAATATGACAAATGCCCCAATACTTCCAGGCTGACTTAATAAAGTCAGTACGGATTCTGGTATTTCCAATAGGTCTAGAATGCGTCTTGGTCTACGTTAAACATCCCAAATGGGAATTTTAGGACCATTCCTAGCTAAAATTGGCGTTTGATCCTATGTAGGTACTAAATGAAACGCTACGCTTACCTAAATCAAATTTATGAATCAAAATTCCCATTTTTGCACCAATAATGTTCCTCTGTCAAGCCTTCTCTTGAAGTGGTATATGTATAGAATACCATATTATAGCAAATCTGTAAAAAATATAAGCAATCAGTAAAAAAATTAAAATACTACATAGTCCAGAAAGCCACTGCGCATCCGCTAGGAAAAATATTCTAATTCGGATTTTTTGCAAAATCTTACTCAAAAAGGACCCCTTTTAACAAATTTGCATGTTGCCAGGACCAAAAGTTGGTCAAAAATTTTTTAAACGTTTTTTTTTTGTTTTTTTCCTAAAATTATTTTTTTTGCATGGAACAAAATTTTTTTCGGTTTTTTGGATCATTCCAAACAGAAAAGGTCTTTAGTGACTTTTCTCTAAAGTTGATAGTTTTTGACATATAAGCGATTAAAAATTGAAAAATTGCGAAATCGGCCATTTTTAACCTTCAAAAACTATGTGAAAAACTGAAAATTTGAATGTTGCCAAGGTAAGTAGATATTCTTTAAACATCGATTGATGAAATCCCGAAGAGTTTTTTGCAATACAATATTCAAAACTCCTTTGTTTTTTAATTGCTAATCAAGCGTGCGCGACACTATTTTCCACCGTTGCATGTGTATGCAGTATGGTGCAAATAGTCCTGTCGCCAGGGGGGGTACAACGGCCTCGTTAATTCAGATGGACTTACTCAAGGTTTTTTTATGTATTTTGACCCGTAGAACACGAATTTTTTGGGTAACAGTTGATCCGGATGTCGATAAGATTGTTATAGACCAAGAACTTGAGGAATCAAATAACAGCGATTTTTGGCAAAACAAAACAATATTTTGTATTTTTTGGGCCATTTTAAGTAAAAAATATTTCTACAAGTTTTTTCGTAGGATGCACAGTTTTCGAGATAAACGCGGTTGAACTTTAAAAAAATCGAAAAACTGCAATTTTTGAACCCGAATAACTTTTGATTAAAAAATAAAATAGCAAGTCTGCTTACCGCATTTGAAAGTTGAAGTCAAATTATATCGGTTTTGATTATTTGCATTGGTAAAAATTTATTTTTTTATTGTTTAACAAAGCTATAAACACGTAGGGTTTCCCGTGCTTTTACATGCGTTTTAACGCATGTAACGTAGAAATAGTCTTGATTGCACTAGTACCTATTCTACCTACTCGTTCGATTTTAAATGAGAAATCATAGAAACATCACTCACGCACTAGTTGTTTGTAGCTTTGTTTAACAATAACACAATAAATTTTTAGCAATGCAAATAATCAAAACCGACATAATTTGACTTGAACTTTCAAAGGCGCTTAGCAGAATTGCTATTTTATTTTTTAATCAAAAGTTATTCGGGTTTAAAAATTGCAGTTTTTCGATTTTTTGAAAGTTCAACCGCGTTTATCTCGAAAACTCTGCATCCTACTAAAAAACTTGTAGAAATATTTTTTGCTTAAAATGACCCAAAAAATACAAAATATTGTTTTGTTTTGCCAAAAATCGCTGTTATTTGATTCCTCAAGTTCTTGGTCTATAACAATCTTATCGACATCCGGATCAACTGTTACCCAAAAAATTCGTTTTCTACGGGTCAAAATACATAAAAAAAACTTGGGTAAGTCCATCTGAATTAACGTTGTACCCCCCCCTGGCGACAGGACTGAAATGAACGGAATAAATTCGTTATTTCGTAAACCGGCGACTTTAAGGAAAAATCCCGAAACAGGTCGGTTTTTATTTTAACAGGTCCTTCAATTCTCTATTCAGTAATATAAACATTTGCACAATTATTTATACACGGTGTCCAAAAAATGTTTATTAAATTAAATCATATGGCAAATTGACAAAAAAATTAAATTATTGGACACCCTGTATAAATAATTATGCAAATGTTTATATTACTGAATAGAGAATTGAAGGATCTTTCAAATGAGCTAGCACACGACCCCTATTCTCATTTAAAAAAATCATCGATTACGTCATCACGCCCAGATGGATGAGGTCACTAGTATACCATATATGTCATAATATCATAACTTAAAAATAAAAATCGACCTATTTCGGGATTTTTCCTTAAAGTCGCCGGTTTACGAAATAACGAATTTATTCCTTTCATTTGCACCATACTGCATACACATGCAACGGTGGAAAATAGTGTCCCGCACGCTTGATTAGCAATTAAAAAACAAAGGAGTTTTGAATATTGTATTGCAAAAAACTCTTCGGGATTTTATCAATCGATGTTTAAAGAATATCTACCTATCTTGGCAACATTCAAATTTTCAGTTTTTCACATAGTTCTTGAAGGTTAAAAATGGCCGATTTCGCAATTTTTCAATTTTTAATCGCTTATATGTCAAAAACTATCAACTTTGGAGAAAAGTCACTAAAGACCTTTTCTGTTTGGAATGATCCAAAAAACCGAAAAAAATTTTGTTCCGTGCAAAAAAAATAATTTTAGGAAAAAAACAAAAAAAAAAACGTTTAAAAAATTTTTGACCACCTTTTGGTCCTGGCAACATGCAAATTTGTTAAAAGGAGTCCTTTTTGAGT
This sequence comes from Diabrotica virgifera virgifera, assembly GCF_917563875.1. Classification (NCBI taxonomy): domain Eukaryota; kingdom Metazoa; phylum Arthropoda; class Insecta; order Coleoptera; family Chrysomelidae; genus Diabrotica; species Diabrotica virgifera. The sequence continues at coordinate 264,268,148 of NC_065445.1, read as the reverse complement.
AAGATTGTGCAAAAAATCCGAATAAGAATATTTTTCCTAGCGGATGCGCAGTGGCTTTCTGGACTAACAACATAATATTTTTAAATAAATTTGTATCTTTCCCTTTTCTGTAAGGGCACTAGATCGATAGAATACGTTCGATAACGAAGCGAAGGGTCAAAAATCGAAGTCCAGTCAAGTAGAAAAGCAGAAATAATTACAACTTTCTACTTTAAACAAAATATACAAACAATAATGTGTAAATAATGTTTATATGAAAAAGAGTATTCACACGTCGTCTAAATGGCCTTTCTGTGACACGTATTTCGCTATTTTTAGCTCTTCAGATAGAACTTGCTGGTAAATACGAAGCAAAGAGAATATTATTTGGTATATCGGCGGTTTATACACAATCATGCAGTTATGTACAATTAGAATTCAAACTAGTAACAATATGTGGCATAAATCTTGGGACATCTTGGATATTAGTGCACCCTATGTAACGCACAGCTGAATCTTATGTTTGTGCGTGACAGTGTTGCCATGCTGTTTTCTATATTTTTTTCATAATTTCAATCAATGTTAAATGTACCTACAAGAATAATAGAATAAAAACGTTTACTTCTGTCATTATACTAGGTAGAATGACAAATGAGGAGTCAAAAGAAAGCTTATAATCCAAGGATAGTACTAAAGGTGAGAAATTAGACCTAGGTTGTCTGTCCGCCTGTCCGTCCGACCGCGAATATAACTCCTTACTATACCAGGTAGAATGACAAATGTGGTGTCAAACGAAAGCTTATAATCCAAGGATGGTACTAAAGGTGAGGAATTTTATAAGCTTTTATTTGACACCTCATTTGTTGTTCTACCTGGTATAGTGACGAAGGAATTATAGTGACGGACAGACAGCCTACGTTAAATTGCTCACCTTTAGTACCATCCTTGGATTATAAGCTTTTATTTGACACCTCATTTGTCATACTAGCTGCTATAGTGACGGAGGAGTTATATTCGCGGTCGGACGGACAAGACGGACGGACGGACAGACGGACGTGGATAATTCAATGTTTTTAACAATTTTTTCAAAATTGGTGAAAACAACAACATAATAAACTTTACTTAATTGGTGTTTCAAAACTACTTACTTTTAACACATTACACAATATTACAAGGTTCCTAACAAGTTAAACTTCACAATGATTTAAAATAATTAAGTAAAAACCTATGTATACATAACATATTAGAAATATACCTAAAATACACAAATGATACATTTCACACACAAGTATATTATCACAAAAAATTATAACGTGATAGTAAGAAAAAATAGAGGATACGGCAACGGTGTTACAAGTGATGGTCAGATCCAATGCCAAAATCTACACAGACATATTAGGGTGCACTAATATCCAAGATGTCCAAATCTTGTTTCCCTCTTATACACGCTACACGCGGCAGCCACGGCATCCGTCCTGTCATAAGCACCCCATTAGCAACTTAAAGACAATGTTTTAAAATGAAGTAAGTCCAAAATACTTTTACATATTCGAAAGGATAGCCAGACTAATATGGAGGTGGACAGGACACATAGCCAGAATGACAGATGGGCAATGGACAAACAGGTTATTGAAATGGAAACCAAGGGAAAACAAGAGAAGCATCGGTCGATCACCTACAAGATGGATTGGACGGGATTCTGCAGAAAAGATCCAAACCACACTTTTTTTTAAATCCACTTTTGTGGCTTGGTTCCTTTCTGCAAAACAACTTAAGTGAATTCAAAGTTAACAAACATTTATTTTTCATTATTGAGTTGCATAATCAGGCGTATAATCTAAAAAAAATGTTAATTGAAATTATGTACTGGGATTTAATAACTTGTTCTGGAAGTCCCGTGAATTCAAGAAAACAGTTGTTTAAAAAATCCGCTTTTGTGGCTTGGTTCCCTTCTGCAAAATAACTTAAGTGAATTTGCATAAAGGAACCAACCCACATGTTGGTTGGTTCTTTCGCTCATTGAGGACGGTATATATCGTATGTGGCTTGGTTCTTTTGTGCACAAGTATCTACAGGGTATTTTACAACCATTTGAGGCTATTAATAGAAAAAATCCACTTTTGTCGCTTGGTTCCCTTCTGCAAAACAACTTAGTGAATTCAAAGTTAATAAACATTTATTTTTCATTATTGAGTTACATAATCAGGCGTATAATCTAAAAAATGTTAATTGAAATTACTGGGATTTAATAATTTGTTCTGGAAGTCCCGTGAATCCAAGAAAACAGTTGATTAAAAAAACCACTTTTGTGGCTTTGTTCCCTTCTGCAAAATAACAAGTGAATTTGCATAATGGAACCAACCCACATGTTGGTTGGTTCTTTCGCTCATAGAGGACGGTATTTAGCGTATGTAGCTTGGTTCTTTTCTGCACAAGTATCTACGGGGTATTTACAACCTATGAGACTATTAATAGGAACAGGGGCGGTTTCTCCATTGGTTCACTTGTGCAGTGAACACCCAATCAAATTTCATTAAAATACATATTTTCAAAAATCTCATAAATATCATTAAAATATTTTTTTTTATTCTCATAAATATCATAATATCATTAAAATATAACTGTATTTATTAATCACATGATTTGTTTGCACAACACCGCTACGCTAGATGCACGTGGTAAGTGCAGAATTCAAATTGAACCCAGCCACTATACCGTAACTCTATAGAAGAACGAGAGCTCTTAAATCCGTGAACCAGAGATTCTCCTTATCTTAAAACATTGACATTTTGTGCACTGCACACAGAGACCGGGGCGAAGCGTTTCGATTTACAGTTTGGCACTTTCTGTTGTGGGATTTTATTAAATACAATATTGGTAGGTAGTTTTTTTAGGATGGTGGAGCCTTATTCAGTAAAGTTTATAAAAGAAAATGCAAATAGTTTTGAAAATCGACTTCTTATAAAAAGAATGGACTAACTTGGCCGGAGATAAACTTGGTACAAGAATGTGCAATAAGAAATAAAAAGTTTAAACATTGTTTTAAAGTTGAACAATATAGAAAAACTTAGTGATTATGTGGGTGTGATAAACTACATTCTTTATTTTGTTTTCCATGTTTAGTCTTTTCAAAGAATAAAACTATAATTTCAATCTCGGTCTTTGGATGCCGTTAAAATAAACGGATTTTTAAACAGTTTTGACAAAGCCATTTCATTATTCGTAACTTCTGCCTCCACGTTCACCACCGAAGAAGCGCCATCATTCAGTAGGTATCATATTCAGCACAAAACAAAAAAAGTGTGTGACATCCTGACTAATCGGGTCAAAGATAGGTTTCAATTTACAGAACATCTTTTGGCGAGACCCCAAAAATTTTTCGCCTGCGGCGCGTATTTACCGTTCGTATAATTACATTCTTTAATTGAACACCCTCCTTAAATTACCACGAGCCGCCACTGAATAGGAAAAATACATATTGTGTGGTTTGGTTCCTTTCTGCAGAATCCCGTACAATTAATGATTTAAAAAGGCTAAATAAAAACTGGATGAGATAGCCGGGATTAGAATCACGAGGAAGAGGCCTTTGTTCAGCAGTGGACTTTTGAGGCTGGATGATGATGATGATTTGTTTCTTAACGTATCTGGATCGCCAAACAATAATTAATAAATAACCGTACAAACATTTCATAGTTGTTAAAAAAGCGATAAATTTATCTATTTTTTTTTCATAAACACAAATTATGTACAGTAACTCAAGGTGTGTACATAACCCATGATTTTATTAATATAATTTTTTATTTTATCATCTTTGTGGTCCTCGCACCTCAGGCAGAATTCTGTAACTGTACATCTTGCGTTGAGTTGCGGTACAAGTATGTATTCCTTGCCGACTTAATTGTAGACAATTAAAAGATTTTTTAAGCATTTTGTAAACAACTTTATAAAAAAAGGTTGAAGTGTTTTTCTATCCTGCCACTTAGTACATACTTGACGGTTCATCAAAATAGTCTTTTTAACTGTACACATAAATATTAATGTGCAACTATATTGTCGGTTAATAATAATTCATAGTATAACAGATGTTCTTTAAATAATGAAAATCTTTTTGGAAATAAATAACAAAATACACTTTATTCGATATTAGAAGATAGTTACACTCCTGTTTTTATGGTATGGTTACGTATGGTTTCTACATTTATTTTCATTTGTAGACTTAGGCCTGATTTTACGTGAGACCATTGATTTGCGATGTCACTAAAGTATGGATGAAATAAAAAATGGAAATTATTAGTACAATTTTATTTTAAGCATACCTACATCATTTCTGGAACGCACCAACAGTGGACGTTTTTGTCATAGAAGAAGACGACTTATATCAATTATTACGGGGCATGTACGACGCGTGTACGATCATATAACAGAGAAAACGGACAGTAAAATTGAAAAAACATATTTGTGGACTCTAGTAACACACCGAAATGAAGTATGGAATTTAAATGCTGATAAGAGAAAGTTAGATGTAGATAGTATTTTTTTCTACGAGCGTGCAAAAATGTCTATTTTCGCGCACGCATTTCAGTTTAGAAAGTTTCACTTTTCCGCACGCGTGTTACTTTTCCGCACGCGTGGTATTTTCCGCACGCGGTTTTTACTTTTCCGCACGCGAATAAATTTAGATATGTTAATATGGCCTTAAAGTAATTATAATACATGCAATAAACTAGTATTTATATATTATTTACTAATTTATTTCAAATATATCTTATTGTGTTTCTGTTTTAATGAAATTAACGCGACAATTCGATGAAATAAAATTATTTTGACATAATATTCGAAAGTCAAATCGGTAGACAATAACAGTCGTTTTGAATCATCGCCAATGAAACCAAGATCGTCGTCATGCTAACTAATTATATTGAAAGTTTGGTTTTGACAACCTTGTCAAAGAATTAATTTGTGTATGTATTTTCATATTAATTAAATTAATTGATTAAGATTTGGTAATTTTTTAAAGACTCTTAGAAAAAATATTGTTCCTAACTCTTGCAGAAAGTCTCTTTTCCGCACTCGACTGCTTGCCGAACTCCCGCTTCGCGTCGTTCGGCAAACTGCAGTCGCGTGCGGAAAAGAATGACTTTCTGCACTTGTTAGGAAAATAACTATTGTAGGAACGTCAAAACATCAAGGAGCGACAGAATTACCAAACTACTAAAAGCTCATTAGAGATAGATTCAAGGCTATAGACAGGTTAACCGATAGAATAGAAAGTAAGAGCCTTAATCTGAAGAAAGCCGATTTCCCAGTCGAGTATTTAGATGGAATCCACCAGAGAGCCTGGAGTGGAAATATCAGGAAGGCATTAAAGCACAGGAATTTGGAGGAATAAGGCGGTTAAGACAGGTCAAGATAGATAAAAGTATAAAATTGATCATATAAGGTCGTAAAACGGAATGTTAATAACCAATTTGATATTTTAACTGCCTCGAAAAAGTTTTCCAAAGTAAGTATATTTCATGAAGTTCACTAGAGCCTCGAATTTTTTAAATATTTGCCAGATGAAATTTTGCTATATGTAGAAAGTATGTTAATCACTCATCGACTAATGCGATTCATGGTTATTAATTTTATTGCAGTTATGGCGATGTATCATCCACTGAGAACGAGAAATTAGCATCAGTCTCAAATGAATAATTACAAAACGATTAACATGTGGCCGACACGGTCCAAATCCACATTAATAATCTCCTTAATTCATTCATAGATTTCATTCACAAACCGAAATTCACAAAATTACCATACTCTATGTGTAAAACATTAATAAAAATCCCTGGAACGTGTTCTTTGACGCCAATGAAACGAGTTTTACATGAAAAAGAAATGTAATAACACACTTTTGGTGGCGTTTACTAGCACAATGACAAAATAAAGGAATTATAAGTTGTGGATGCCGTTAAATGGTTTTCTAAAATATTAAAATGTTTATTCATTGTTTGAATGACACTCCTTAAATTATGTCTCGCTTGAAATGAACCGTACTGAACCGCTCCTTCGATGGTACTTCCGTTATTTCTCTTATCTTTATATTGTAATGCTCATATTTACACTTGAGGAATCTAGAATCGGCAATAAAGTTAAATAGTGGGAGGTAGAGTTAGGGATTCAGTAAAATTTTAAGCGAAGTTTACTATTCTTATGGCATGGTAAAGCTGGGGCCCAACAGAAAAAGATAAAAACTAAAAACGAACACAACATGAAATAGCGTCATTTTCTCTCAGAATTCGTGATTTATGGCCGATTGAACCCTCTATGCTTTGGCCAAACTTTTCACCCAATGCATTTACCAAGGAAAAACTCCTTCTCAATGGAACAATGCAGTCATTGTTTTATTACACAAAAAGGGTGACATAACAGATCTGAAAAACTACCGTCCTATCAGATTGCTATCACACATATATAAACTTTTCACAAAAATTATCAAAAAAAGACTGGAGGCTAAGTTAGACTTCTATCAACCTAGAGAACAAGCTGGATTTAGATCTGGATATAGCACTAACGACCACTTACTGATAATAAAAAACCTAATAGAGAAGTCTGCGGAATACAACAAACCATTGGCACTGATATTCGTGGACTACGAGAAAGCATTCGATACCATAAGCCAGCAGAAAATGTTAAAAGCATTGACAGAATGCCGAATAGACCATCGCTACATTAACATGATCAAATATATCTACCAAACGGCAACGGCTAGCGTAAGACTGTCTGAACAACAAACAAATACATTCTGTATACAGCGAGGAGTACGGCAGGGAGACACCATCTCACCAAAGCTGTTCACAACCCTTTTAGAACACACATTTAAGAAGGCAGATCTAAACGAATATGGTATCAATATAAATGGAGAGAAGCTCAGTCATTTGAGATTCGCAGATGACATCGTTCTTATAGCCGATCGTATGGATGATGCAATAATAATGTTGAACAAATTATATTACGCTTCCTTAGAGGTCGGACTAAAGATTAACATCAACAAGACGCAAATAATGACTAATCTGGTGCTAAATCGTAATATTGTTGTTGATGGAATGGATTTGAGCAGACTGCATCTTATAAGTACTTGGGACATGAAATTCGGTTGGGACGAGATAACCAGACGTGCGAACTCCCACGTCGCATAAGATTAGCCTGGGCAGCGTTTGGTAAACTTAACTATGTATTTAAATCGGACTTGCCCATATGCCTCAAAAGGAAAATCTTTGACCAATGTGTGTTGCCTGTACTCACTTATGGAGCCGAAACATTAACACTAACAAAAAAGGTAGTGAACAAGATTCGCGTAACTCAGAGGGCTATGGAGCGCCAGATGTTGGGTGTCTCCCTGAGAGACCGAATCCCAAACGAAGAAATACGCCGTAGAACAAAAACAATAGACGCTGTCCAAAAAATCGCGTCGCTTAAGTGAAATTGGGCAGGACACGTCGCCAGATTGCCAGACAACCGATGGACAAAACGTATTGTCGAGTGGAGGCCGCGAGAAGAAGCACTACGGAGCAGAGGACGCCCACTAACCAGATGGGCCGATGATTTGAAACATGTTATCGGTAACTGGATGCAAGCCGCACAAAATAGAGATGAATGGAAAGAGCTGAGGGAGACCTATGTCCAGTAGTGGACGCGTACGGGTTGATGATGATGAACCCTCTATTGATCTCTGTCCTGGATCGGCGCGAAGTGTGCCATTTCTTGTCGGTAAATGAGCACAGTTCAAAGGAAGTCAGCAGCTGAAATATACCCTTCCAACTCGGCTAACGGCTGGTACAGTCAGCGCCGTGGTAATTTTGTAGTCTAACGACGTTGGTTTCAAATTTTCATCATTGTAGGTATGAATTTACCAATTTACTACATTTTCTACCGCCAACAGTGGTGGTGTATCCTCTATCGATTTTATCAAAAAGTAAATATTTATTAAAAAAATCCACAAGGAATAGCTATTTGTATAACAAGGGAGGAAAGTGCTTCTTTTCCTCCAGAGAATGAAGTTTACTGCCCGACGCTTAGCGGAGGGCAGTAATCATTCAAGGGAGGAAAAGACACTTTACTCCCATGTTATACATATGGTTTTTCCACCTTCCTCAAATTAATAACAAGTCATTTTTCATTTTTACTTAATTTATTTATGTAACTAACCAACAAAATTTATTAAAACTAAAACTAACAAGTAGGTACAATATAACTGTCAACTGTCAAATATAAGTCAAATTATTAATGTAAACATTGTTAAATCAAAATAACAATTTACTGTTTTTTACCATTCTGCAAAATACAGGGTGTTTTATAAATAAACGTTAAAATGTATAGATACTTACGTAATAGAAATAGATAGCGTACAGGGCGTCAATAAGTTATATTTCATGAATGAAATACCATGACGTCACTTTTACTTTTCCTCCCTAGGGAGGAAAAATATTTTCTTCCCTAGGGAGGAAAAGCACAACTTTGCTGCCTACAATCAGGTCCGGAAAAGTATTCTTTCGATAGAGGTAGGTGGAAAAAAGGTTTCCTGTAGTTGGCTGTATACCATGTAATACAAAAAAACAGTAAATCCTGTATAAAAGGTATATTTAAAAAACCCTCAAAAGGACTACATCAAAATCACATAACTAGTTTTCGACTGGTCTACCAGTCATCATCAGTGCCAACCTAAGATGAATATAACCTGATAAAAAAGGCAAAGATGTTGAAATTTTGACTAGGGTTAAAAAATAGTCGGTTATACTCACGTGCAATGTACATGCTAACCACCAAGATAGTATTATACCAAAATATGCGGGTCAAAGTCCAGTAAAATTAGTCAAGGAAACATTGGTTTAAAATGTTACCTTAAGCCAGGATCTTTAAAATATTTTCTAATTTTTCCTAGGTAACATCTGAGATGTAACATGTGGCACTTTGATGTGGCCCTTTTGAGGGTTTTTTAAATACACCTTTTATACAGGATTTACTATTTTTTTTAAATATTTATTAATCTCACTGTAACGTGAAGTGCCAACCGTGCTCTTTTTTCTTTTCACTAAAATATATTTTATCGCCAACCACCACTAAAGTCACTCATTATTGTACTCATTTGACGCCATTTGCGGCAGTAAAGTAACACTTTATTGTACTGAAAGAAGAATTTTACTTTACCTGTTGCGATTAATCAAATTAACTATTAACTGAGATTGAATGTAAGCCGTCGATGGCAGTAATCGATTTTTTATTTGGGTGAACTTAAAATTTATTTACTTTAATTATTAAAAATATTTTACAAAATTTACGTTATTATTAATTAAATTTATGTCAGAAAGTGTAATTCTGTAATTCTGTAGTATTTTGCAATCATATTCATAAAACATAAATCGAAACTTTACAGATTTAAATTAGGTACTTATTCAATATTGAGTACTTGAACAACTATCGATTAAACATCGAAATCGGCCATCATGCAAAAGCATTCTGTCATCGTCATTACTGTCATATGAAATTTTTATTTCGTCTAAAACTAATAAAATTCTTAAATCTTTTAAGTTTTGTATTAATGCAAATATATTATGAAATGGTGCCTTTGTTAATTCGATTATATATAGGACGGTGGCAGATATTAATGATAATTTGTTAGCAAATATATTTATTTAGATTTTCTACTATTCATCAAGGGAAAAACAACTGCGCTGAGGAAGGCTACACTTCATAAACAATAACGTAACGATTAACGGTATTTTTAATGTTTTGTATTTTATTTTAAGTGTTAAAATTGGTTTAATATTTAAATAAAAATACGATTAAACTATTTAAAATATATTTATTTCGTTGAAATTATAATACTAGAAGTATAACGTCTTACGTGCGTACCAAGTACACACACTCTTTTCATTAGAATGTAATTAAGTAAGTGTTAAGTAAGTGTTAATGTTTTTTATGATTGGCGATAAAATGTTATATGCACCACGTCAGTAAACACTCTTTATCGAACTCGTGAACTCGTCTGTTATTCGCCTCGCTCGTATATATCAGACTCGTTCGATAAAGAGTAACTTTACTGACTTGGTACATAAATAACTATTATATTTCTCTTTGCACGTAAATAATACAAATAAAACAGACTACATGGTGATCTCAAAAACCCTCATTAACAAGGTACAACTGACACTGTAAGGTAAACAATGTCGAAGTATAAATACTTATATATAAAAATATAGGAGCAATCATAAATTCCCATAGTCATCAGATAGAAATGTAACTAATTAAGTTGCCCTTTAAGCTATAAGATAAAAAAAATTAAAAATACAATGAGTCCCATATAAAAATAATTTGATATGAGAGTAAAAAAAAGTCAAAATATAGTTCAAGTCTGTAATTTCCATCATTAAACAAGATTTGGCAAAACTCACAACAAAATTCACTAGAAAACAGCTCAAACGTCTGTGTTGTACCACGATACACGCATTTATTATATGCCGTCGAAGTCGTAAAAACGATTGGCGACATATGGTTTTTAGGATGGGTCGCGGGAACTCCGCTGCAACGAAAATTTTAAGAGCGCCTGGTGTGTGTCACTGCATCAAAGTATAGTAAGGGATGCATCGCTTTCGACATCTCAGCGGGGGTTCAGTCGACGTACGCCGCCCCGTCTGTGTTAGCGCTTATGATATGCCGTCCGATGTCGTAAAACCGATTGGCGACACATGGGTTCTAGCATGGGTCGCGGGAACGTCGATTAAACGAAAATTTAAGAGCCTCTGGTGTGTGTCACTGCATAAAAGTAAAGTAAAGGATGCGTCGCTTTTGACCTCTCCACGGGGGTTCAGTCGACGTACGCCGCTCCGTCTGTGTTAGCACTTAACACAGATGAGGAAAAAAAGTCACAATAGAAATAGTCCGAAAAAGATTTGTAAAATACAACTCGATATTCACAAATAAGAAATTGAGTTTGGTCATTCGATCTGGATCGTAGGTATGGTGGTCGCAGCGGCTATATGAGGTAGAGACTTGGAACGAAATAATTAAAATTCGATCTTGATTTTGAGTAGACTTTCTTTGACAAGCTAGCTCGAACTGTCTTTTGTGTCTTTGTATGTTATGTTTCTTTCTGACCATTCCTGCCTTCCCTTCTTGAAGTTCGCTGGTGCTGTTGCAATTGCATGCCTTTTATAGGCCGGGACTAGTGCAATATTAGTCAAAAACACAATATTGTCACGAATCACGGACTATAAAAAACACAAAACCTTCTTCTTCTTCTTCTTTTTGTATAGCCATTATCCTGTTTGTCTTTTCAATGTGCCTCCAGTAAGTTGCCGTTCCATCGTTTTCATGGTGTTCTCACTGATGGCCTTCCTATTGGGGAATCGTCTCTCGCTGTTCTATTTGTTGTCATTCAACCTATGTGGTCATTTTATTCTACTCTTCTGTTTCTTACCCAGTTATTAAGGTTCTCTGCCTTGCATCTCCGTCGTATATATGTACTTCTAGCTTTGTCCTTAAGTGTCTTACCATCGATTGCAAAAGGGTTTTCATCTCAGCTGTTTCGACACAAACACAAAACCGTTGATACAAAAATCGGTATCTTAGTTAATAAAATATCAATATGTACCAAAATATCAAAAAATTTTTGCTTGAGACATTTTCATCAATCATATCTTACAGAAAAGTTGAAATAATTAATGAACCAGTGAGTGGTGGTTGCTCTGCAATATTGATTTGTATAATTAATAGCAATAAATGTACACATGATCGTAAGGGTTGTATCTAGTTCTAATAGTTCTAATATCCGTGTTCGTCCGTCTAAAGATGTGATCTACTGGCAAGGATCGACCTACCGTAAACGATTGCCTAGTAAAGTCACATGTTGAGCCTTTTGACTCTCAAAACTTCAAGAGATATCAATGCCACCTTTGACTAGAAAGGTGGAACCTGCGATTCCTCTTAGAGTTGCACAAGTTTGACTTGAATGTTTGAACTTGACTTGAGTTTGACTTAATTTCAAGTCAATCTCAAGTCAATCCTTCTGACAAATATTTCAAGTCAAGTCAAACTGTTTGTCAAACTAGTTTGAAAGAGTTTGAAAAATAATTTATTTAGTAGATATACTTTTTTGTCGAGATCGACATGTTAGTTGCCAATTAAGATAAAAAAATTAATAATACAATGAGTGCCACATAAAAGTCAAAATTTTCAATGTGTTTTAATTTAAAACTTTTAAATGTAGATATTTATTTTTTTCGAATCCTGAGAAAACTAATAAGTATTTTTGAAAAATTTAAACGCAGAATGAAAGATTGCGTTATTACCGAGGGCCGAAAGTCTCTTAGAATAAATGAAAAGTTTCTTTTGAATGAAATATTTGCAATTAATAATAACACTAAATTTTCCTTTTTATGTTCACCCCTGTAACTTATTAAAATAAACATTATAGAAGTTTTCAGGGATGTTCGTCCCTCAGAAATAATGTAATCTTTCATGCTGCTGTTAATTTTTTTTAAATTCTGATTAATTTTCTCAGGATTTGAAAAAAAATTAATACATTTAAAACACATTGAACAGTTTCATAAGCGACATATTATGCCTATGCCCTTAAGTTTTACAATAAAATAGGACTATTTGGTTTTTCAACGGACAGCTCAAAATAAAGTGATTTGGATTTTTTATGACTTTCTTTTATTAAAAAAGGCATTTATTTATCTTAGGGCCAGTTCGAAAAAACATGTGGTACCAAGCTGCTAGTTCAAAAATTCGAAAAGCTGCTAGTTCGAAAATATGTACCACAATACAAAAGTTAGTATTGCTGTTTAGTCGTTGGTATTTCTTTAAAATGCAAAACTAACCATAGGATTATTAGACCTGGATCCCGCGTACCAAAAAAAAGTTGATCAATAGCAAGCTGAAAATTTGTTAATAATAGCTTAACGGTGTCTAGTCGGACAAACTTTGATGTACGGGAACACTGGAACAGGGGAAGTTTTAATTGTGGAACAGTTTAAAAATTTGGAACGTCAGATTACGAAAACGTCCCATGTATTTTGTCGGTCAGAACATCCAATTGATTTGTTACCCTTTCATTAAACTCTCATGCAAAAATCAGACTGCTATTATTAACCAACATGATTCCTGTCATTTGACATGTTCTTCGTGTTCCACTCATTAAAATGCCCAGTTGGTGATAAACATTAGTCTGATTTTTGTATGAGAGTTTAATGAAATGGTAACAAATTAATTGGAAGTTCTGTCCGACAAAATACATGGAACGTTCACGTAGTCTGACGTTCCAAATTTTTAACCTTTTCCACAATTAAAATTATCCTCTCTTATGACTCTCTAACTAAACCCAGCTCACGTTTCCTGTCTATGGATGAACAATCCAACGCCTGGCGAATTCTGCTCGCAGCGATAGGAAGACCCGATTTGACGGATCAAAAAACGACGTAGCTATGAACCCTTGGCCGCCACAAGACAGTTATCTCTGCGATCACTTTTCTGACACCTTGTTGAAAACTCTTCGAACTAAAAGGGTCAATCGGCCGCGCTTTCACAGTCCCTATACATACTGAACATCAGATTCAAACCATGAAAACGTCCAAGGAAGCCCTCGCGTAGTGTCATTCATCTGCATGAAAATGCTGGGCCTCACGTGTCTATGTAATGATAAAATATCTGCAACGAATGAAAATGGAGGGTGTTAGAGCATCCACCCTATAGTTCCGATTTATCGCCTTGTGGTTTTCACATCTTTGGGTTACTTACTGAAAAAGACATTAGAAGATAATAGTCTTAAAGGCGTTTTAATACAGGGCATACAATTCCTACCGAACAGCATATAGTTATTATTAGCGTATTCCTACCGAACAGCTTATTACTTTCTTCACATTTCTTTGAAGTTGTTTATTAGTCCGATCAAATAAAATTACAATACATGTAAATCAAAATGTAATTCCGTACAGGTTGGAATAAATTTTTTATCAAAGTTTAGGTCCAAACAAAAGATATTTTCAAGAAAGTATATGATTCATATGAGGGGATCATTGTTTAAATAATCAAAAATGGGTAATTTTTGCACATAATTTACATTTTTAACTGCTGCGGTAACTCGTGTTTTATTAAGGATTTTACAATATTTTTCTGCAAAGATGAAGTAACAGTCTTTTATATGAGACTTGCTACATTCAATTTGACCCATAATTTATTTAAATAATTGTAAATCAATATTGACAAACACATTTCCAAAAAAATATTATTTGCAACATAAATAAGCACTATAAAATATTTTGTTTTGCAGAAAAAGTTACACTATAATATCACAATAAATCGACAAAAAAACTGGTTGATAAATATTGAGCAGTTTATGAGATATTAAATTTGTTTATAAAAAATTACAATTTTTTCAATTGCAAAAACGCGGTTGTTGCCTATAGAGTAAACAAGTTTTTAAGGTCTCATTTATTTAGCTTTTATGTATATTTTCGATAAATGTATTGACAAATTAAAATTTTAATTAAATACCCCTCGATAATGGCGTTTGAAAATTGGTATTATTTGTTTTTAAATTATTTTTTTAATAACATCGCCGGGATTAAAAATTTTTAAATTATTTTTCGATTTTCGTAATCTAGGTAATTTTTAACATATCCACAAAAAAAAATAAAAATTTTCTAGAAGCATTTTTGGCCGAGATAGCTTTTTCCAGTTTAAGAATTCATAATTTGTTTATTTATCAATATTGACATTTAAAAGTATGTGAGTACATCTATTAACCTTAATACTTAACAATGTCATTTATAAACATAATAAAAGTTGTAGAATATTTTAAAAAATGATGATATTCGTAGCACCTTAAATGAAAACTTTTTGTCTGAAAATTGGCGGAGGAGTATTTTCCAATATCTCCGTTAATAATGGGCCAATTTCAATATTTTCTATTAATTTGGGGAAGCATATAAAAATAATAACATCTGCATGACCCTTTTTGCCATAAATAATCATTAACTAGTTATAAAAAAAAATTCAAATTTTTTTTTCTATTACCTATTGTGATAAATAAAACTTGGCACCAAATATAATCACAAAAGAACATTAAAACAAATTTTTATTTTAAAAATTTAACAAAATAGTAAAATTTCGTTAAAGAATCACAAAAACTTTGTTCTTTGTACAAATCATTGGCAAAATCTCGCAAAAATAATGTGAATACCTACAAAATTAAATATTATAAAAATAACGGAGGACAACCTCTATATAAATATATTATTATGTATATAAGTGAATAAAAATTAACAAATATATTCACAATTCTTAGTGTATTACCTGTTAAAAAGATTATAAAATTAATTGTAAAATACATATATATTTTAATACAGAGTACAAAGAAAAAACCCTTTAACAAATTTTAATGCATAATATAACATCTAAAAAAAAAAGGTTGAAAAAAAATTGTTTATAAAAAATTGACGAATATTTATTGTTAAAAGTGTCATTTAGATCTACTATTTTTATATACTACCATAAACTAAAAAGAAACATTGAAATTGGTCCATTATTAAAGAAGATATTGCAAAGTACTACTGCACCACTCTTCATGCAAAAAGTTTTCAGTTAAGGTCGCTATGAAAATCATTATTTTTTAAAATTTTCTTAAATTTTAACTCTATGTGTTAATGACATTGTCAAGTAGTAGGGTTGGTAGATGTACTCACGCACTTTAAAATGTTAATATTGATAAATAGACACATTATGAATTTTTAAACTCGACAAAAAATGGATCTAGAATTTTTTTTCTTTTGTAAGTGTGTCCAAAACTACCAGGAACACGAATATCGAAAAAAATTTCAAAATTTTTAATCCCGGTGATGTTATTAAAAAAACAAGTTTTAAACAAATTACACCAATTTTCAAACGCCATTTTGAAGGGATGTTTAATTAAAATTTTAGTTTGTCGATACATTTGTCGAAAATACACATAAAAGCAAACAAAATGAGAACTTTAAAACTTGTATACTCTATCGGCAACAACCGCGTTTTTGCAATTTAAAAAATGGTAATTTTTTATAAACAAATTAAATATCTCATAAACTACTCAATATTTATCAACCAATTTTTTTATCAATTTATAGTGATCTCATAGCGCAACTTTTTCTGCAAAACAAAATATTTTATAATGCTTATTTATATTGCAAATAATATTTTTTTGGAAATTTGTTTTTCAATATTGATTTACAATTATTTAAATAAATTAAGGGTCAAATTTAATTTAGTAAGTCTCATACAAAAGACTGTTTCTTCATATTTGCAGAAAAAAATTGTAAGATACTTAAAAAAAAACAAGCATTGCCGCAGCAGTTAAAAAAGTAAATTTTTTGCAAAAATTACCAATTTTTAATTATTTAAACAATGATCCCCTCATATGAGTCATATACTTTCTTGAAAATATCTTTTGTTTTAACCTAAACTTTAATAAAAAATTTATTCCAACCTGTACGGAATTACATTTTGGTTTTATTTTATTTTATTGGGCTATATAGGTTTATAAATCTGATTTAGCAAACTAAGAGCTTCAATTAAAGTGGCAAAAGATTATGATTTATTCTCCTATTCTCGTATTAAATCAACACTCCAGTGGACCTTATAAACAAAAATCTGTAAGTTCAAACAGTAGGAAAGTGTATCGACTATCGACCTTCATCTGCAGTACATTACCATTAGCCATTACCACGGCCATGTGTTGACAGCAAACATTTCTCCAAACTGTTTCAATCGTCACTAGACCGAATTCGGTAGAGAGAACTTTTATCACATTCAATAAAGGAAGAGAACTTTAGTTCGACTATTTTATTCCATATTTAAATGACAGCCAGGAAGTGCCAATATCTCTGATAAAAATTTGCATAATTTGAACGGTCATTTCCATTGGATGCTGTCGTAGATTTTTATAGATTCGTGGAGGACTTTGCATGTCATTTTAAAACGTTGCTCGGAAGGACATGTATAAATGTATAACTTAAGCGGCAGGAAATTTTTAGCATAAAGTTTGGTTAAGTCAAAAATAGTTTTCTAATATTCAGAGGATATTATAATGTAAGATTCGGAAATTTCCATACCGAATTGATTACTCAAATAGTGCAAGTAATCCAATAGATTGATCCATGTCAAAAAATAAAGTATTAAAATTTAACGGAAACAAAACAAAACGAAAGATAATCATAGATTCAAACAACCAAAGATGTGTTAGTGTTAATCGATAATATGAGAGAGATTAAATATCAGAAAAAATCCAGAGATTTATATTTTATGAATTCAATGACGAAATATTATGTTACCTATTTTTTACCTTCACGTTAGAACAGCATGAACACGAAACAAAAAGCTTTGTTGAAAATTTGCTGTGCATACCCATCAATTTCCAGTTTTAAAGATTTAAATAGTAATGAATTTAATTTTTTGGAAGTATCATTTATTTTTGTTTGATCGCATGACCCCAATTTATTTGGATATTTGATTATTGTTGTCCGTTTATGCCCATTTTCAACAGTAATGAATAAATGCAGCTTTTTGAAGCTTATTATTTTTTTTTTATTTTATTTTATTGATGTTATTATTTTGCATTATATAGGGAGTCATGTTAATGTTAATAGTTTGGCTTATGTGATGATTTGATACATTTTTGTAAAACTCAGTATTAGTTGATTTTTTGGTCAAACTGTTATTTAGCTGTTATCTATCTGTTACTCACATTCATACCCACCCCAATGACGCTCCAGAGAATGAGCAACGAGGCCTTCGTATTGTTCTTATGTTACGATCGGTTTAGTACCACCTGAAGTCCCTCTTTTTCCACGTTGAACTATTTATCCTCTTGGATAAAACGTTGGCTCCCATCCGTGGGACCTGATCTTCTTTTTGGGCATTATACTAAATGGCGCTCAACGTGGGACCTGATTTTCTTTGGGCCGTTACAAAATTACAAAGAAAGTGCAAAATGTCACCCAAATACATTACTCGATATACTATTAAAAAGGGAACATCTTTTAAATTTGATATGAAAAACTAAAAACAATATACTAATAATTCTAAAATATTTAACTGATTTGTTTGTCATTAAAAGCAATTTTCCATTTCTTTATATTTTCTGCTACCTATTTTTTCTTAAGGTTCTAGCAGAGGTTCTTCTGCTTAGCGAAACGTACTCTGCTTCGAAATCAATACCCAAGAACTCTTTCAGTAGAAAAATTTGGTATGTATTTGATCTCTGTTTATTTAAACCTAATTGGTACTCCAAAAGTTTTCTCGCTACCATTTTGTCTAGGTATGTACTTTTCCTTTGCTACTGTGACTTTGCTTTATACCCCACTTTGTAGTGCTCTATCAAGGCCATTAGAGCAGTCGTAGATATTTTTGTAGTGCTGAATATCTTTTGAATTACAATTTTGAAAAATTTTCACCATTCTATTGGACTGTTTTTTATTCTTTTAATTCTATAAATACCCCAAAAAAAGTGGCACTGATAACAAAAACAAGAAAAAGTGCACAAATAAAAGATGAAAAAATGATTTCAATGAATGACGAAAAGTTTTTTTAGTACATATATAGACAATTAGAACAAAAATATGCATTGTTTCGGAAAAATTCAAACAAGCTTATATTTTTCTAAAACTTTTTTTGTTAGTTTATATACATGTTAAAATATAAAGTTCTACTCGCAGATTTGGCCGCTAATTGTTTATTAATTGTTTAAACAATAACAATTGTTTTGTATAAATAATTTTAAAAATATCGTTAAATTCATCATTTTACTTTGATCAAATATGTTTCTATTTTGTTTTTGATTATGCTGAATCCGAATGTGACATTGCAATTTGAAAATTCTTATACAGAAGTTCTTATACAGTATGTCTGCGTAGCTAGGGACCACTTGGAAAACTTTTTTATTATCAATTTTACGAAAAAAAAAGTTATTCTTCATAAAATGCTCTGGAAAGTCAAAAATCTAAAACTCAATCATCAGATAGCAAATATCAATTTTATACGAGTTATGCCAAAAATATGAATTTCGTTAAAGAATAAAGTACCTTTATATTTCAGAATATCAAAAAATGCTATTATGAAAAGTTGTTTGAAATTAAAAACTATGTTTAAATATACAATTACATCATTCTAATCGAAAAAAAAATTTTAAATTTTTTCTCAAATTACGGATATTCATCATCATTTTATTACAATTATGATAATTATTTTATTATCACTTCTACGAAAAAAAGTTCTTCTTCATAAAAGGCTCTCCCTGGTCTAAAATCTAAGATACAACCATCAGACATCAAACTTTTTTAATTTTATACGAGGTATGTAAAAAATTAGAATTTTTCTTAAGAGTTAAGTGCCTTTATTATTCACAATATTCTAATTAGAAGGATGTAATTGAACACTAAAACAAATTTTTTAATTTCAAACAACTTTTCTTAATAACAATTTTCGATATTGTGGAATGTAAAGGTACTTTACTCTTGAGTGAAATTCATATTTTTTGACATACCTCGTATAAAATTAATTAAATTTGACATTTGATGGTTGCATCTTAGATTATATACGATGCATAGTATTTTATAAAGAATAACGTTCTTCGTAAAACTGATAATAAAAAAGTTATCAATAGGTTCTAAGTTACGCAAACATACTGTATAAGAGCTAAAAAAAATTTTTTGCTGAACATTTATTATTGTTGAAGCTTATTATTAAATGCATTTTAGGTAAGTGTTACAGAAAAAAGTTTTGATCACTTTGTATAAACATTTTTCTAGCTGGTAATTTACGGTTTTTGTATTACATTTTTGTTATCTTTCTTAATTTTCTCAAAAAGAAATAGTTTATTTCATTTCTAAAGTAAAATAATTTAGTGTATTTTAAACACTGCATCCTAAGATTTAAAAAAGCACTTAAAAAAATGTAATAGATCTGTTCATACTTGAGTAATACCGTCTTAAAGTGGTGGTAATTCTATAAAACTACGAAGATTTCAAAAATTACATTTTTTGAGACGTCATATTATGTGAATTAAATTTTGAGATTTTTTTTGAATGAAACATCATTTAGTAAGATAATTGAAAGGTAAGTTGTGCAAAATTGAGAGTTTTATAAGAAAAATTGTATTAGTTACACATTTTTAAATCATTTTTAAACAAAATTCATGTAAGGCTCACTTTCCGCCCACACCGTACTTATGCCCATACATTTTATTTCTTTTTATTATAACCATAAGATAGCTTAATTATTCTTCTTTCAAGTTAAATTTGTAAAATTTTATTTGATCCATTGGTTAAAGAATTACATTAAAATAACACAACCGTGCACTTCGCCGTACGCTAGTTTATAGTGGGCCAATGTTTTTGAGAAGGGTGACTTTAGCGTTATAAATAAAAAATTTATAATTTCGAGTTATTTAAAAAAAGAATGTACCTACTTAACAGTTACAATACAAAAAATTAACAATAATTACCAAAAATGAACCAAAACTTAACAATGCCAAATATTAAAAAAAAAAAAAGAAAAAAATATGAATCGTCCGGGATTTGAACCCGCAATCTCGCGATTTTTTTATCTCTGGTGCAATGCTCTACCAACAAGGCCATCAAGCCGCATGCTACTTACCTTTCAGATATACATCACGGTGACAAGTGAAATATAAAAATAGATGTTTTATTATTTTACGCCCAAGGAAGACAAATCCAAAGACACAAAATTATAATAAAAAACCTTTTAAACCACCTTTTCAAATTGCGCAAGTTGTATTATTAATATTAATGTTAATAAATGAAATATACATATTTTGACGTTTCACAATTTGACAATTCACTTTTAACTGCAGTGCCTTAAAATTTTTAAAGCACTAGTGCCTTAAAGTAGCATTTTTAACGCTCCTATGGAGTCCTAAATATTGCATTTTTAACACGTTTGTAAAAAAATATATTTAAAAACACTAATATATTCTTTCCACACCTTTTCTGGACTGATACATACATAAATTAAAACATTTTGAAGTATAACTTCAAAAATATAATATGAAAACTATTTAAAAAGGCAGTATGACTATTAACTAACCTTTGTTGTTTCTCTTCCCACAAATTTTAAAACGCAACAACCATACATAACCAAACCGTCAACCGTCCAAACCACAGCTGCGCTACACCTGCCATATTGGATAATTTTTGACATGTCATTTGAACATCCAATCAGAAGGTTCTGGGATCGTAGGTTTTCTTCTTCTTTATGTGCCGTCTTCTACCGAAGGTTGGCGACCATCAAAAGATAGGTTTCTCTGTTTTGTGCCGCATGTATTATGTTCGCAGCTTCTGGTATTTGAAACCATTCTCTCAAGTTTCTCAGCCAGGATTTCTTCTTTCTGCCCAAACCTCTTCTACCTTCAATCTTGCCTTCCACGATAAGCTGTAGCAGACTGTACGTATCATTACGGAACACATGGCCCAGGTATGACGCTTTCCTCCTTTTAACAGTTGTTAACAATTCCACCTCTTTACCTATTCGTCTCAATACCTCTGTGTTGGTAACTCTGTCTGTCAAGGTATTCTCAGTATGCGTCGATACAGCCACATTTCTACATCGTAGGTTTTAACATATAAAAATTCACCCTCATATCGCGCGTAAAGAAGTATAACTTCAAAAACATCTAATTTCGTAGTTCATTTGTTTAATAAAAAATGAAGCACCCACTTCTCGAGTAGAACTTTTTGATATGTTGTTTATTAAACATTTCTTAATGAAATTACAAAAAGTTCTATCTTGTTTGATTTTTTGTTTTTTCGAAGTGAAAATCTATATGAACTCCCCTAATAAATCTAAATAATTTCATTTTATAAGCCTCGCTTGAAAAATTGTTTTCAAAATGCACCTTAGATGATTACCCTGACAAATAAAAAAATCTCTTACCTTCCAAGATTAACAATAAGTTGAACTTAATGTACATTTTCGCTCTTTTCCGCTCGACAAGATGCTCGAGTTACACAAGAGATGAAAAGTGATCAAATTCCCTTGATTGAAACTTTAGAAAATAATATTCTCCTCTTTCAAGTACGGCCTCTCTGGCCTCTCAGGAAACCCTTCTTGTGACCCTGTAACAGATGGATAAGAGTTTAGTGTCGTCGAGTGAGTTAATGTTTGGAGATTTTTTTATAAAGGAGTATTGATTAAATCGGGGCTGTTCAAATAATATTTTTTAAATGGGAGATGTTTTAAATTTAAAATATTGAAAAAAGAATATTTTTTATTGGAATTTTGTATTATAAATTATTCTTTAACCCACGGAAGATTGAGTGATATTAACTAATTATTCTATAAGTGATATAAGAAAATTCTGACTAAAGAAAAACCAAAAATAAAGCAAAGATGGATGACTGATAAAATCCTTCTTCTCATGGACACTCGGAGAATAATGAAAGGAAAAAACGAACAAAGGTAGAAAACAAATACAGAAAGAAATCAGAATAGCAAAGGAAGATTTTTATAAAAGAAAATGTGAAGAAATAGAGCAATTGCAGGCAAAACATGATATTTTTAATGTACATAAAAAAGTGAAAGAACTTGCAGGTACACAAAAACGTAAGCAGCCAAATACCCTGTATAATGTCAACGGAAACATAATAACAGAACTAGAAGAATAGTTGAAGACGTGGAAAAACTATGTTGAAGAACTCTTTGCAGATGATAGACAACAATCTGAACTAAGTAGCATACAAGGAGACGAAGGTCCAGAATGTACGCACTATGCAAGGAAGTAATGTACGCACTAAAAAGAATGAAAAACGGTAAAGCCCCAGGTCCAGATGAAATCCTTAAACTGATAGAAGAAGACTCGATCCACATTTTAGTTGAACTTTTCAATAGCATTTATACATCAGGAAAAATACCACAAGAATGGCTTTTATCCACCTTTGTTATTATACCAAAAAAGATGAATGCCAAACAATGTAGTGATTACCGTACAATCAGTTTAATGAGTCATGTACTGAAAATATTCCTGAAAATTATACACACTGAGTACACAAAAAACTGGAAATGGACATCAATGATACTCAGTTTGGATTCCGAGATGGACTCGGAACAAGAGAGGCGTTGTTTGCACTGAACGTTATGTCTCAAAGATGTCTTGACATAAATCAAGATGTATTCTTGTGTTTCATAGATTATAACAAGGCCTTTGATAAAATGCGGCATGATCATCTAAGCAGACTCCTGGCAGAAAAGAATTTAGATAAACGAGACATCCGACTAATAGCAAATATGTACTACAATCAGAAAGCAATAGTGAGAGTAGAGAATAATACCACTGAAGAAACTGAAATAAAGCGAGGTATGAGACAAGGGTGTATACTGTCACCAACCCTGTTTAATTTCTATTCCGAAGACGTAATGAATAAAACACTCTCTGAACAATCCATAGGTATTAAAATAAATGGTATTAGATTAAACAATCTGAGATTTGCCGACTACACAGTTCTGATCGCAAAAACACTTGAAGAGCTACAGACATTGGTGAATAAGATAGCAGACTGCAGCGAAGAATATGGACTATCTTTGAACATAAAGAAAACTAAATTTATGTTAATATCGAAATCAGCACGAAATGTCGAAAATTTATATTTACACAATGAAATTATCGATCGAGTAAGCAAATACAAATATTTAGGTACTTTTATAAATGAAGACAACGATAGCTCAGCAGAAATCAAAATAAGAATAGAAAAAGCCAGATCCATATTCACTAAAATGAAGAGAGTGTTGTGTGGAAGAGATCTGAGTCTTGAAATGAAACTTCGCCTGATGAGATGTTACGTACTTTCTGTGCTGTTCTACGGAATGGAGTCATGGACGCTGAAAAAGATTGATATCAAAAAATTAGAGGCATTTGAACTGTTGATGTATCGCAGAATCTTGAGAATATCATGGACGGAGAGAGTCACAAACGTCGAGGTCTTGAGAAGAATGAATTAAGAAAAGGAAGTCATATTTAAGATCAAAAAACGAAAACTGCGATACTTGGGACACATTACAAGAGGCGAAAGATATAAACTGCTTCGAATAATTATGCAGGGGAAGATAGCAGGAAAATGGTCCATAGGAAGAAGATGAAACTCCTGGCTAAAGAATCTACGGGAATAGTATAGCTGTAGCAACAACGAATTGTTTCGGTCAGCAGTTTCGAAAATACGTATAGCCCTGATGAACCAACCTTCGTAACGAAGATGGCACTTGAAGAAGAAGAAGAACTAATTATTACAACCTAGCTTTAACACAGTTGCTCAGTAAACGGAAGATATGTGGCAGAAGGTTCTTAGGACCGCGAAGCTGGAATGAGATGACAAAAGTTGCAACAGGGTGCCACTGAATTTAAGTATGAGTTTCCATCTGTCAAACTTGTCATCGTTTCCATCTGTCAAACAACCGACCACTACCATCAATGCACGCTAGAGATGGAATGCCGTCCAAAAGTATAAAATACAATACCGTATAGAACGACGAGAACTAAGTTCGATCTGTAGTATTGAGCTGGCAAGACTTCTACCTCTATCTCTGAGTAGTGATCGGAGGTCACCATCCTTCCGGCCTCTCAGATCGAGTATTGGTCTGCCGCTCCCCTTTGGGGTCTTTGGGTATTAACTAAAAATCTTCATTCGTCCTACTCATCCGACCGGCGGGCGGCGCTGACATTTATTTTCGATTCACCGGCATCAACGTTGCTGTTGTTTCACGTAAAAGGATTCATATTTTTATTTTACGTATTGTATAATAGTAAACTTTATTTTGTTTGTTATTTAAAGTATCTGCTGTCTAGTGACGCTAATTGCATCCGAACCTCTGTGGCCTTTCAGAGTGAGGACTGATCCCAGAATGATAGAAGTTATTTTAACATTTAATTATGTTTAATAAAGAAAAATTTCCTAGCTCAAACTCACAACCTTGTGTAAAAAATTAGGAGCCACATAGGGAAGGGGGGGTGGGGTTCTATCGATTATTGCATAAAAAATTATAAACTTGATAAATTGTAATCAGTTGAAGAAAAAGTAGGATAATAAAGATATTTTTTCTTCAAACGTCAAATAATGATGACATTACTTATCTAACTTGATCCTGTCAAAGTTTGATGTCTCCGCCGGCAGCAGTTTTTTTTCCCATTTCTTTACGGCGGAGGGAAAAATGTTGTCATGGCAACAATATGAAACATGTCACAAAGCAACAATACAAATGTCATTAACAGCAATTAAACATCATTTTTATTTATAGTAATATTAAAAGTACAATTAGTTAATGAGGCATTTTCAAAACTGAAACCGTGCAAAAATGTTCCCGACTCTTGATACGCATTGGTAATTGTTGATGATACTGATGGTCGAGCACAACTTTCAGCAATCATTCCCGATGTTGGCGAATCATGAAAGTTTAAAATTTTTTGAGCATTATCGTTCTTATTTCTTATTGAATCCTTCGGCAATTATATCCTTCGGCAACCGTGCTTGATTTCCAGCCCCCATGTCGTTTGAGGCATTCTAGATTTTGCTACGTTTGAAGAAAAAATAGTATACTTTATTCGGCAAACAAGCGACTTTTCTTGACTTGCCCTCTATTACGATCATTATTGCCCTCACTTTGTTCGGCGCGTAATATCGGGCGCGTCAAGAAAAGTCATGCTTCTCCGCCTCATAAAGTAATATACTATTATTCATGAAATAGTGCGCGCACTGTCAGTTCTTTATTTAGTGAATAATATCCCAATAGACAGATCATTTCGAAGTCATTCAACCATTCAAAGAATTTTAAAAAGTTTCAAAATACTGGAGCAGTGATTGTCCCTGTACAAACAATATATTGCCGAGGTACCAAAAAATTTAGAAAATCAAAACGAACTCAATGTATTAACAACAGCAGTTAAAAATCCTACAGTAGGTTCTCGATTCATTTCAGATCAGTTTGACATTCATGATTAAAGAGCCTTAAAAATTTCAAAAATAAATAAATCCCGTTCGTATAAATTTCAATGTCATCAAGAACTAAGACAAGAAAATGCTAAGACACCAACGGAATTTTGTTATGAAATTTTGAGAGAGAGTTAATGCAAACAGACAATTTTTAACAAACATTCTTTTAATGATTAAAGTACATTTACATTAAATAATAGACCAA
Organism: Diabrotica virgifera virgifera; assembly: GCF_917563875.1. NCBI lineage: Eukaryota > Metazoa > Arthropoda > Insecta > Coleoptera > Chrysomelidae > Diabrotica > Diabrotica virgifera. The sequence continues at coordinate 264,241,958 of NC_065445.1, read as the reverse complement.
ATGTTCCAAATTATAGGATTTGGTGGAAAAAAAGCCTGAGAATATTTTGGAAAACAACACCCAATATCGTCGAAAAATAAATGTATTTAGGAATATTTGGACACAATATGATTGGACCACTTTTCTTTGAGGAACATTTAAATCCTGAAAAGTTTTTTTTGAATTTTGCTACAAGAACAGATTTTACCAAGAGTTGCAGAAGTATCTCCAGATGAAGAAGAAATTTAGTTTCAGATGGATTGGTGTGCTGCGCACAATAGCCGGGAGGTTAAAGAATTCCTTAAAAAGTTTTAATTCTTTGATTGGACCTAACGGGTGTCCACCTAGTGCTATAATGTTGTTTGTAAAACCAAGAAATATAAAGGATATGAAGGAAAAAATGTGAATCTGACCATTAATTACTACATATATTGAAAACTGCAAACCCAAATTCTATAACAATTCTTAAAAATGGAGATTCAATCTTGCGCATCAATATTCCCACAGTAACTTTTATCGGACTATTAAATTGCTTATTTTACTATAAACATAACATAACAGTATATCAGTGCATAAAACGTAACGCTTAAAAGCATTAAGATGCCACAAGTTTATCGAAAAAAATACACAAAAATCCCGTCCTTACTAAATTACTATTAATATATGCCATCGGAATGTTAATGAATACAAGAAAATTATAAGATTCCAGTAGCCAGCACACACTCACTAGCGGAAAGAAATGCAAAATGCAGCCGTGTTCCCACGGGGACAAAGATAATAAATGAATTGAAGTTATTGTATGGATTATAAGTTACGATGTAAATAGCGCGTTATAATAAAATGTTCGTTCTCTAGAAACGCAGGCTTCACTACTTTTCGTGTGCAAATGACCATTACCATGGTCGTTTTATAAGACGGTTGCAGCTTGATAACACAATTCTCATTATAATGATGATGATTTATGTTATTCTGTGTCTCAGAAGAAATTGGCTGCATAGTTTTCGAGAAAATATTTCTCTCGTGTTTTTCCACCTGTACAACTTAGAATGCTTTAAATTAGTAATCGTTTCAAAGTTAAAATAAAGTACGGAGGAATGTATAAAAAACAGAAGAACTAAAAATGTCTTACGCTGAAAAGAAAAATTCTGGTGACAACTGAATCAGAGCCTTCTACAGTTTACGAGGTAAACTGAACAAAAAAAATGAATAAAATCAATGGGAAAATCCCAGTAGTTGGCTGTATACCATAATTAAAAATCATACCGAACAAGTAAAAACTTCGTTTGTGCAATGGTATAAAAAGTTTATTGAAAAACTATTAAAAAGTCATCCAAAAGGATTCGCAAAACGTTTTCGATCTAGATCAGATCATCTTCAGTGCCTAGAACGAAGTATTTCGACGTTAGAATGAATGCAAAAGGTTAAAATTATGACTAGTTAAAGAAAAATGTGGATAATACTTACGTTCTGCTTAGTAGATAGAACTAGCAACCTTATAAAATAAGTGACATCGAGAAATATGATTTACATGTTGAAAATCTGATGTTAGCAGCGACTCTTTAAGTCGATGTTAAAAGATAAATTTGTTAAGAGTGCTCAAAGGGCAACATGATTCACTGCTCGATAAAAACGTGTGGTTCTTGCCACTTAAATGGACACAGACCCAGACCAACAAGAGTATAGGAGATGACAATCTATTTATCGGATAGAAGTGACATACATGGCAAGACAGGTAGTCAATTTTTGGTTATGAATTTAAAAATAGTTAAGTTTATGAATTTAAATTATTAGTTAAGCTGAATGGATGTCAATAACTGTATTAAAGTGGAATTTAAATTATAATAAATTAGATTCTATTGTAAAGGTCCAAAAAGCAACTCTCTGTTACAAAAAGAACTGTTATTATTGTTATGTTAATAAAAGTGTTATTCATAGTAAAGTCAATGACGTCACTGATGACATTTTAAAAAAGAAGACGAAAGTTTAATTTAGTTTGAAATAAAAAGAGAAATGAAAAATACTTAAATGTAAACAACTTATAGACGGAAAAAATATAAGATACAAAGTAATGTTGTAAAGATGAAAAGGCAAAAACATTACTCTTTTCATCTTTACAACATTACTATGTATCTTATATTTTTTCCGTATATAAGTTGTTTACATTTAAGTATTTTTCATTTCTCTTTTTATTTCAAACTAAATTAAACTTTCGTCTTCTTTTTTAAACTGTCATCAATGACGTCATTGACTTTACTATGAATAACACTGTTATTAACATAACAATAATAACAGTTCTTTCTGTAACAGAGAGTTGCCTTTTAGACTTTTACAATAGAATCTAATTTATTATAATTTAAATTCCACTTTAATACAATTATTAACATCCATTCAACTTAACTAATAATTTAAATTCATAAACTACACTATTTTTAAATTCATAACCAAAAAATTGACTACCTGTCTTGTCATGTCACTTCTGTCTGATAAATAGATTGTCATCTCTTACACTCTTGTTGGTCTGTGTCCATTGAACTGGCAAAAACCACAGGTTCTTATCGAGCAGTGAATCATGTTGCCGTTTGAGCACTCAACAAATTTATCTTTTAACATCGACTTAGAGTCGCTACTAACATCAGATTTTCAACATGTAAATCATATTTCTCGATGTCACCTATTTTATAAGGTTACTTGTTTCATCTACTAAGCAGAACGTAAGTATTATCCATATTTTTCTTTAACTAGTCATAATTTTAACCTTTTGCATTCATTCTAACGTGGAAATACTTCGTTCTAGGCACTGAAGATGATCTGATCTAGATCGAAAACGTTTTGCGAATCCTTTTGGATGACTTTTTAATAGTTTTTCAATAAACTTTTTATACCATTGAACAAACGAAGTTTTTACTTGTTCTGTATGAAAAAAAAATGAATATACATGGGGGAATCTACAATATACACTTCACAACCCGTCAATTTATCTAAAATCCAAATCCAAAGAATTTTGAGTAGAACTAAGGTAATGATAGACAGTTTAAGAATTAATTTTGTTTTTTAGATCAACACCTGGATATTAGTGACACTTACTCAATATGGGTTCCTCAATGGTATGAGTACCAAAGAGGCATTATTCTCCTTCAACGTGCTGACAGAGATGCTTGGATGTTAACCGTCCTCTTTACGTCTGTTTTATAGACTAAAATAAAGCGTTTGATAAAGTAAAACATGATCGACTCATGGAAATTCTAAAAACTAAAAACCTAGATGAAAGAGATTTAAGACTAATAACACACCTCTATTACAATCAGCGAGCAATAGTAAGAATTGAAAAAGAAACATCTGAAGAAATGGAAATAGACCTCTATTATTTAACATTTATTCTGAAGAGGTAATGCGAGAAACTCTGGAAGATGAAACAGTCCAGCGTGTAGTTTGTACATATCTCCCTTGTTTTTGTAGACAGGTACTAGTATACTGCTTCTCCATTCTTCTGGCATTTGTCCAACTTCCATAATTCTATTAAACAAACCTGCTAACCACCTTGTTCCTGTCTCTCCCAATGCTCTCCATACTTCCCCAGGAATATCGTCTGGTCCTACCGCTTTTCCTTTCTTTATTTTTTGAAGCGCTTGAGCCACTTCCTCGTTTGTTATTTTGGTGACAATTACTGCTACTGTCTCCGTTCGATAATATTATTAGATTAACTGCCCAAAATAATGACTCCGATCTCATGATCAATGCTGAATGTTGAATAGTACTACTATGCTAATACCGTCTTCTTCTTTTCGCGTTGAACCTTGTCTGTTTATTTGCACTTCCGGTAGATGTGCTTTTTACTATACTTACTATCTTTCAAGAAATGTACAGATGTTTCATTAATTATGAATTTATTCATTACCTAGTTTAGAAACCTGGAAAAGATCGTCTTTATAACATAAAAAATGAACTGTTTGATTGTTAGATAGCTGATGCCTATTTAAACTCGACTTTAATCAAATAAGAGATGTACTATCTGTTTTTGTTCCAAAGTCTTAGAGATGGCAATTTATAATTTAGGCTGTGTCCTCACCAAGAGCAGCCGGCGACCGCAACGCGATATGCACCGCTGCTAGCAACCAATGAGCAATTGGTTGCATTGCAGATGAGTTGCAGTTTAGTAGGTGAAAGCATGATTAGCGCTGAGTTGCGTTACTGTTGTGTTGCGTTGAAATTGTGTTGCTGTCGTTGGTGGCTTTTGGCATTACAGTATCCTTAGTGGAGAACACTGCCTTACAATTACCATCATCGTCCTTTGGAGTTAGTGAGTGACTAGTTCTTTGACGCCACCAGCAAAAAACATGCTAGAGACCAAGGCTTCTTGTAAAGAAACATGTATTTTTGAGATCAAGGAAGCTATTTCCATGTTATTGTGTTTTACAAAAAGCAGTAACTCTTTAAAATTGTTCTTGCTTATCGGGATTCGATTAAGTTAGTAACTTGTGTTTTCTACATAAGTTACCAGTATTGCTAAAAGTTCTTTTGTGGCCAATTTATTTGTTTATTACCCAATTATAGCCCTCCGTCCACAGCCGCATCGTTTTTCTTTCAGCTGCGTTCAAGATGTCGAGCAGTTCAGCTGATGATCTAATAAAACGTTTTAAACATTCCCTATTTCCATCCATGCTTTTTTACTACATCTTTGCGAGAATATTCCGTTAGATTGTAGTTGTACACATCTACACGTGGTTTAACTGTGTCTACTAATTTAACACAGAAGTCTTGTTCTGTTATAATAGTATTTTAAAATAGTCGTGATAACTACAAAATAATCCGTTCAGAGGTTTGAATGTCGATGGCGAAAGGCTGAACCACCTACGCCGAACTACAACGAGTTTCCCAAAAAGTAGGGTTGGAAATAAACTTTGGGAAAACTAAAATGATGACCAATTTAGTACTTAGCGGACCAATTAAACTAGAAAACTGCCATATCGAAACGGTTGACAACTACATCTATCTGGAACACGAAATATAAATAAGTAGAGACAACCAAACATGCGAATTATCTAGAAGAATAGCTTTATGATGGGCAGCGTATGGCAAACTAAGAGACGTGTTCAAGAAAAACACTCCAATAAAGCTAAAAAGGAAAGTATTTAACCAGTGCGTACTTCCGGTGCTCACTTATGGAGATGAAACACTGTCATTGTCTATGACATCAATATGAAAATTACAAGTAGCACAACGAAAAATGAAAAGATCCATGATTGGGCTAACTTTGAGAGACAGAATACGAAATGACGAGTTACGGCGAAGAACTGGAGAGGAAGACATCATAAAATGTTGAGTTTTCGCTCAACTTGTTTTTAATAAGTCGAAGATATTCATTAGTCCCATTACTTCTTCTTCTTAGGAGCAGCCTTTCTAGCTTTTGGTGAACTTGCTGCAGCCTTGGCTGTTTTCGGCTTGGGTGCCTTTGGTGTTTTCGTTGGACTTCCTTTATTTGACTTCTTCGCCTTGGTTGGTGTTTTTGCTTTAACCTATGCGGAAGTTGGAACTACGGATGATGACGCAGTTTTAGGTGCTGACTTCTTTTCAACTTTTTTCGCCTTGGCTGGCTTTTTCTCTGCCTTTGATGCGGCTTTTTTAGCCTTAGTCACTTTCTTTACAGATTTTGCCTTTTCACCGGTAGCAGAACGTTTGGTAGCGGCGGCAGTTTTCTTCGGTTTAGCTGCTCCTCCAGCTTTCTTTTTTTCTCCTGAACTAGGCTTGGCAGATCCAGAAGACGACGAGGAGGTCGACGCTAACTTGAAAGATCCTGACGCTCCTTTTCCTTTTGTCTGCACCAACGATCCAGTAGCAACTGCAGCTTTTAAATATTTTTTGATGAACGGAGCAACTTTTTCCGCATCTACCTTGTAATTTGCAGCGATATATTTCTTGATAGCTTGAAGAGAAGAACCACCTCTTTCTTTGAGACCTTTGATAGCATTGTTCACCATTTCAGATGTTGGCGGATGGGAAGGTTTTGATGGATTTGTTAGGATGGATTTTTTGCCTTCTTTTCCTTTTTGGATGGTGAAGATGTTTGTGGCGTACCAGAAGCCGACGTAGCCGAAGCAGCTGATGATTGGTTTTCTGTATCTGCCATTGCGTTGGGAGATATAAAAAAATCGTAAGTTAATATGCAGTATGTGTCGATTCACTGGCTGAAGAGCGAAAACTCATTTTGAAAACTTCAACATTACGAAGTTGAAGTGGAAATGAGAGACAACAGATGGACAATGAAGATTTTAGAGTGGCGGCCAAGGGCAGACAAGCGAAGTCGTGGAAGACCACCTACCAGATGGACCGACGACATTAAAAGAATAGCGACAAAACTGGATTGCAGCTGCGCAGGATAGAGAAGGGTGGAGACATCTTGAGGAGGCTTATGTCCGACAGTGAACAAATTTGGCTGCGTGATGATGAATCCGTTCCAACATTCATAAAATATCCATGCAACTGTTGTATTGCGACTGACATGCCAGTTGAATTGCGATCAGTTGTGAGTCAATTCGTTTTACGCCTCGTAGCAGTTGCGTTGGTGAGCGGACTTTATCCTAAAATCCTGTCCGACTCTTAGTTGACTATGTAGCAAATGTAACGTGACTAGTTTTACGTAGCAACTTTAGTTGACTATGTAGCAACTGTATCGTGACTTAGAAACCTGGGAAATAGTAGGTATATTTATAAAATAATGTGAACTGTTTGATTGTTAGATAGCTCCTCCCTATGTTAGATTCGACTTTAATCACATAAGAGTTGTACTATCTGTTGTTGTTCCAAAGTCTTAGAGATGGTAATTTATATTTTAGGCCATATTCTCACCAAACGCAAGCGGCGACCAGTTATGAAGTCGCTTTTTTCGACGAGAGCAACAGAATTTAACGTCCTTGCTGTCTCGTCTGGCAGGACTAAGCTATTCTTGACAACTGTGGACCGCAACTGGCGACAGCTACGCGGTATGCAGCGCTGCCAGCAACTAATAAGCAACTGGTTGCGTTGCAGCAGAGTTGCCTTTTAGTAGGTGGAAGCACGTGCATTTAAAACCACCGAGTGGCGTTGCTGTTGCTTTGCAATTGCGTTTCGGTCGCTGCTTGCTTTTGGTGAGAGCACGGCCTTACAATTACCACCAAGCTCCTTTGGAGTTTATCGTCAGTGACTAGTTCTTTGAAATGAAACAAGCAAGGCAGTACATATTGTTAACAAGTAGTTTTACCTTTATAATCTCTCATAAGAGAATGTACAGAGAATAACAGATGACAGGCTCCCTAAACAAATTTTGGTTCCGAGAAGAAGTCCGAGAAGAAGCTGGAGGGAGGGAATTGAAAAAGAACTAGAGGAAAGAGAAATCCCTCCAGGTCTATGGTTAAACAGAGAAAAATGGCGGTTAGAAGTCGGAAGGCGTCAACAGAACAAAAATATTCGAGAATTTACATTACTAAAGTCTTTCTTAGAGTCTCCTGTCTCATTACACTAGTTTACAACAAAGTTGAGACTCGATTGCAAAATGCTGTATTTTGTTAATGTTTGCCCTCTGAATATGATTATGATGGTAAAAAGTTCCTAACACGTAAGATTTTTGAGTTATGATTTTTTCAAACAAAATAAGTTATGATTTTTAAGTTTTGAGATTTTTACTAAAATTTTTGTAGAAAGTCCTTTGTAATACATATATTGGAGCGTGATGTTATCAAATTAACGTTTTTCCTCAAAATTGTGTATAATTTGGCAACACAGATATCTAATGTCTACGAATAACACATTTACATTTAAACAAAGAATAAACCGAAGGTAATCCTTAAGTAAACCTACTCATTTAAACCTACATAGTTCTAAACCATTTTAACGACTGTTACTTCTGCTCTTCTGCATGACAAAAGTATCTTTGTTTTCAAGGAAGAGCAAACATAAATTGGAAATCGAGATATTACCTCAGCAATAAAATCGATTGTTCATGGAGAAGATTTACCAGTTCCAGGACCCCCGGCAAATTGGAAGGAAGATTTGGAAATGTATGATAATAAAAGTGAACCCGATGATGTATCAGAAAGGAATGATCCTTTTATTTTCCCGAAAGCGACGAAAAAGCACATGATTTCTTCCAACAAGCCGAATTATATGATTTAATTTGAGACCTTCACTTGTCCAAAGGACATGCTTAACTCTTAGGTTCTAGATTACAATAATGGAATTTACTAGCCAGTACAACTTGTAATATTTAGGAACCGTAACCAGGAGCTATCCTCGATTTTTACTATGCGGGATAAAATGTGTGTTTGTGTTAATCCAAATAGTGTTATGGGAAAATTGGGATATGCAACAATGATGGAAGATTACTGTTGGTTCCTCATGAGAGAAAGTGATACAAAGTATAAAAGGAAATAAGCGATTGCAAAAAATTTGTGTACAAAAGACTTACCATAGTTTTTGTTTCTAGTTCTGAACTTATGTATACATAAATATATCGTATATAAGAATTTTTATAACAAACAGCAATACTTGATGCATTCTATAACTCAAAATATGTACGTGGTGGAAAATTTTAGTGTTTGAATTCGCATTCAGGACGCTTTGAACTCCCTGGTACAGCCATTATAACATCAGTCACAACTTCTTTTTGTTTATTTGTTGGCTAGTGTTATTTTCGTAAGTATATCTAATGTAAGTATATCTATGATGCTTATTTAAATTCCTTTACACTATACAGGGTGGGCTATTAGTGCGAGGAAGTCAATTACTCGTTTGTCGCAAGAAATTCGAAAACAAGTTATAAAGGTTGGGACACAGATCGGACCATAATTTAAAAATATTTTCAAATACACAGGGCGAACCGTATTGACAGGATGACACAAACTTATGTTTTTGCTAATGGAAAACCCTGTATATTTTTACATTTTTGGATTCTGCGCCACGTCTTCTTTCTTAAAATATAAGGTCTTGTAATATTATGGTTTTGTATATTGTTTTGCAATATACATAATTGCGTTTTTTTGTTAATTGCGTAAACATTCACATCCTGTAGAATTGTAGTGATTTTGCATTAAAATTTCTATTTATGTTCAAACGATTTTTAATATAGTCTACTATTGTCAAAACTTATTAATATAGCGAAATGTTTAATTTTAATATAAAGGGTTGGTCGAAACTAGGAATGAATATATTCAAAGTTTTCTTAAATGGAACACCCTGTATTTTAGTATTGTAATAAAATGATATTTTATGGTACTTTTTTATTTCGTAAACATTCCTTATTCTTATGTCCTTTAATTTGTGAGTTATTCGTGATTCTTTAAGCCAAACATTAATTACAACAAAAATTATGTGAAATTTTATTAGGTGGCCGTGAAAATATTCAATACATGCATCAATACATGGCAAATAAAATACATATTAATCTAGACTGATCGTTAATTTATTAATATTGGATGAGATATCAAAACACATACTTAGTTAAGATTGTTGGTGCATAAAATATTAACCCATTAACGCCCAAATTATTTATTTGTAATTTTTTGTTTCGTAATATATTTTGAGGTACAAAATGATGTCCTATCAAAGTTTTTGTTTTTTGTTTTCAAATTTTTGAAAAAACAACTGTCCTCATTTGAGGAAGCTGGGCTCAATTACTATGAAATTAAAGATAAAATTTAGTTTAGCAAAATAAGTTTATTTAGTAGTTTTTCAAATTATATTCATATTATATACTAAAGAGTTAAAAAATGTTTATATAAATCCTATATTTTTTTATAAAATTATTCAAAACAAATCGACACGCAAAAGCGTTACATTACATTTCTGACAATATGTTTGCGGTTTTGACGTACAGTTTCGATTTTGACATCTTCGTTGTTTATCTCGTTTTGCTACAGTGTGTTTTTTACTATCATATCTAATGTCTTCAGAGAAATTGCTTCTTTGTGTATGTACTTGGAAGACTAAATGGATGACCTTTGCTTATTCTTACGTCATGTCCACTTTTTAGATATGAATAAGCTACTTGTCTGTTAAATTCTTTGATGGATATATTTTTCCCTTATGTATCATGTTGTATAGCACGCACTCATTTACGATAGCCATATGTACCATTCGTGTAATAAGGCACCAATACCATTTTTTCCTCCTACAGATATGTGGTGTTTTCTTACAACTAGTCATGGTGATCCACGCCACCCATATATTTGAAATAGCGGATAGTTGGGAAACTTATACATTATTTTTTTCTTTTTACTACATTATTGAACTTAGTTGTTAAGAAAAGCCGTATCATAATTGATTCCAATAGAAACTCATTTACTGTATTGTTGTTGTCAAAGCACCAGTCATATGCACCTCGAGGCTTCTGTTCTAGGTTTTTTTATTGTTTGGTAGGACACTTTGGAGTTCGGTTTTTTTCTCGTAATTTCCTCTAATAAATATTTTTGTCCCATCCTAGAATCGAAGAAAATAATTAGTTACTAAAAATGCCAATGTAGAGTTTTTACATAAAATAGATTTTGCCCAGCGTCCTCATTTGAGGACGCATAATACTCTTAATTTTTTAAACATTTTTTTACTGGGTAGTCATTTTTGTATTTTTTGTGCAAGTTGTGGATCTAACCTAATAAAAAATACAAATATTTGCAACTCACCTTTGTATATACAAAACCTCCTATCACCTTTTTATATATAGTTCAATAAACTTAAAAATCGTACTTTTTGCCTTGGGCTAGTATTTTGTCAAATAAAAATAAAGCATCAATATATACACTTCTGCCTACGGTAGTGCTTCTACTAAACCACCGAGGTAGGCAATCACAAAATATTCACGCAGAAATTGTTTTATTCCCACTTAAACAAACCGTCCTCAAACGAGGACGCTGGGCGCTAATGGGTTAATAAAACCATACAATATTTTACATATTTGGCTATGCCACTAAATTTACCTAAACTTTTGACGTTATACCATTTTTATAGTTTCAGTTGCTTTGTTACCATTACTAATGGGAATTTTACTGAGGAACTGATTAATATGGTTTTTGTGCTAGAACTGTATAACAAAACTGTGCTACTAATAGCAATAGGTTTGTTCTAGCATCAGTTTCAAACGGTTTGAAACCATCAGCGAATAGTGGACCAGCGCGAGTAGAGGGGATAGCACTGGTGATTGTATTATCTTCTCTCACTGACCAACTGTTTGCTGACGGTTTCTGACTAGTTTGACTGTTTGCTAGAACAAATCTAATAATAATTCAGCAATTCCCTGGTAGACCACAACTAAGAAGAGAAACTTTTGTATATCTTAAGACAAACGAGTAATTGGATTTCCTCGCACTAACCCCTCACCTTGTATGTGTGTTGCATCTCATTTTGGACAACACATGCTCTTGTTTACATTTTCTTCCAAACAATTACTTTGCTTAACTAAATTTTAATCAACTACCGTCCAAACACGCTTACAGTTTACTTTGTAACAACTAACCGTACACCACCTGTATCTCACTCAGCAGCTTCCTGCTAATTTTAACGCGTTTATGGACACAACAAGTAATCTTGTCATGCAAAGACAATAACTAGTTGCGAAAAGGGCGGAGAGGTCCGGGTGGTCGATATCCGGTGGTCCGGCGAGGCGATTAAAACGACTGGATAGACAATGTTGTGCTAATAACAATCAACTCTGACTTTGCTAATTTAATTACGACACAAGAAATTAATGAGGGTGTCCAAAACTTCGCCGAAGTATGAATAAATATGATGTAGCTATAAAGGGGTCAAGCTGGGCTTTTGAAAAAGCCTTATAGTGTAGTCAATATAGTTTTTACTTCGAAAAAAAAATTTAACAAGATAGAACTTTTCATAATTTTATTAAGAATTTATTGTTCAAGATTACCTATTTAATTAATGCTGCAATCAGATTAAATTATGTTCCTTCATTGTGGAAGGTGGCGGAAATAGTAATGATACCAAAACCAGACAAACCACCACATATAACCTCTTCCTATAGACCAATATCACTGCTACCCACAATGTCTAAATTATTTGAAAAACTTCTCCTCAGAAGATTGCAACCAATTATAGTAAGCAAAAAATTAATTCCAAATCACCAGTTTGGCTTTAGGCAGAAACACTCAACTGTAGACCAACTCCACAGAGTCACCGGTATTATAGAAAATGCACTAGAGGAAAGAAAAGTTTGTTCAGCTTTATTCTTAGATGTTGCCCAGGCATTTGACAGAGTTTGGCATGAAGGACTATTTCATAAATTAGAGACTATTCTTACAAAATCATACAGACATAATTAAATCGTACTTAACTGATAGATATTTCAGAATCAAGCAAGATAATGCTTATTCTAAACTTAAAGAAATAAAAGCCGGAGTCCCCCAAGGTAGCGTATTGGGCCCGGTCTTATATCTCCTTTATACATGTGATCTACCCGAATTCGATAACTACTGTTTAGCTACTTTTGCCGACGACACCGCCATATTAGCAGTAGGTAAAGATAACATAGAAACAGCCAATAAACTACGCATATATAAATTGACCCACAATATGTGAGGTTTTCTCCAAAAAAAGTTCCAACCACGTGGGGAGAGTCCTGTGTTGCCCTGGGTAACATCCAGGTTTATCATTTACATTTAAAGGGTTTTTACCCAATACATTTTGGTGGCTCAGGCATGCAAATTTTGTAAGTATGGCCTCTTGTTCTTGAAAACCTCTGTCAATTTTAACTTTTATCTCATTTAATTAGGTTATACTTAATTTTAGGGTTATTAAACACTGATGATGGATTCCTTAATCCGAAAACGTTTTGTATTGTGACCCTTATTTAGGGTATTTTAATATATACCTTTTACAAGAAACTTGGTATTTTTGTGATTCATGGTATACAGCCAGCTACAGGAAGTTTATTTTCCTCGTGGATTTTATTATTTAAATAAATAAATAAAAACAAATAAACTGGAAAATATATTAATGAGTTTGTTTAAACCAGTGTCTAATAAGTAAAGCAACAAAGTATAACATTAATTTATAGTTACATCATAAGAGGTGTGTATAAGTATTACCACTTTTTCCTATCCTCTATCTATACTTCTTTTGAAATTTTCAGCGACATTTAATTAATGAGGTTGTAAACCGGTGTCTAAAAGAAGTAAAGCTACAAAGTATAGCATGAATTTATATTTAACACCATCAAATCAGGTTTGTATAAGTATTGCCACTTTTTCCTATCCTGTAACCGTACTTCTTTTGAAATTTACAGCGACATTTAACATCAAGAAACATTTGATGATGGTTCTGAAAAAACAATCCATGCTTTCTTTAGAACTGTTATTGGTTTGGTTAAAAACTGGACTGATAGTAATTAATTTACAATTTGCAGAATTGATAACGAAAGAACGATATTTAATATAAACTTAAAAAAACAAGCGATGTTTTATCGACGCTAATAATGAATGCTACACATGTTCAATAATAGTTTTGCGGAACGAATGAGGGTCGGACTCTTTTACTATAACCAATATTAAAATAACTTCTTTTTACCATTAGTCTAAGATACCATATAAGGTCGAACTTCAGCTAGCTGTTTATCGGATAAAAATTATTGAATATTTAATTTAGCATGTTAACAATTACAAAAAGTGCCTGATCTAATGTTGTTCTAACTATAATTAATTAATAAATAAAAACGCTGGACGGAACGGCCGCCCGAGAACTTTATCGTACCGATCTATTATCGTTATCGTACTAGATACTGGCATTCTATAAAAATAACAAAGTTACTCGTTATTTTGATATTTTAGAAACACCTTGTATACTTGAAAATATTTTATGGTTCTACGCATCATTAATTCCTGCATTTGAGAAAATGTTCGATGCCATATTTTGGGGACACACTATAGATGTATAGATTATTGCATTAATCAATAGAATATTAGTCATACTTGCATTTCAAATTAGTTCATTTTTCTGGGAAATTAATAGTTTACAATATTTGCATTTTACTGCATGGATTTTAATGAAATTTTGGGAGTAGCCCAATCTCCTAATTCAAAGTCTATCCTATATACTATACAGGGTGAGGCAAATAAAGGGCCTATTAGAAATATCTCGAGAACTAAAGGCAACAGAATCATGAAAATTGGAATAAAGGGGTTTTGAAGGATGATCTATTAAATGAAAATATTTTCATCCCTTTGCAACTTCCGGTTCTACCGGAAGTTGCTTATAACTTCGTTTTTTTAAATAGGACACCCTGTATATTTTTACATTTTTGGATTCTCTTCGACGTCTTCTTTCTTAAAATATGAAGTTTTGTAATATTATACAGGGTATTTTAAAAGATAATTACGTTTTTTTATTAATTTTAGTATACAGGGTTGGTCGAAACTCGGAATGAGTATTTTCTGAGTTTTCTTAAATGGAACACCCTGTATTTTAGTATTGTAATGAAATGATATTTTATGGTACTTTTTTATTTCTTAAGCATTCCCTATACCTAACTGCTTTAACTTGTGCTTAATTGTTAATCGCACCAACAATCTTAACTACGTAGGTATTTTGATAGCTAAACCATTATTGGTAATTTTAAGGATCAGTCTGGATTAATATGTATTTATTTCTGAAAAATTATTTGGGATTGAGTATTTTCACGGCCAACCTAATAAAATTTGACGTATTTTTTGGTGCAATTAATGTTTAGCTTGAATCACCAATAACCCACAAATTAAAGCAGTTAGGTATAGGGAATGTTTAAGAAATAAAAAAGTACTATAAAATATCATTTCATTACAATACAAAAATACAGGGTGTTCCATTTAAGAAAACTCAGAAAATACTCATTCCGAGTTTCGACCAACCCTGTATACTAAAATTAAAAATTTAGCTATACTAATGGTTCCTAACAATAGTAGAGTATATTAGAAATCATTAGAACGTAAGTAGAGTTTTAGATATCAAACTACTACAATTCTACAGGGTGTGAATGTTGCTACGAAATTAATAAAAAAAACGTAATTATCTTTTAAAATACCCTGTATAATATTACAAAACCTTATATTTTAAGAAAGAAGACATCGAAGAGAATCCAAAAATGTAAAAATATACAGGGTGTCCCATTTAAAAAAACGAAGTTATAAGCAACTTCCGGTATAACTGGAAGTTGCAAAGAGATGAAAATATTTTCATTTAATAGATCATCCTTCAAAACCACTTTATTCCAATTTTCATGATTCTGTTGCCTTTAGTTCTCGAGATATTTCTAATAGGCCAGTTATCTGCCTCACCCTATATACTATGGCGCTTTTATCATGGGGGCGGTTCCCACCACTTCTCGTGGATATTTTATTTTCGAATTGCATGAAGCAAACGGAAGAATTTTAAGAAAATTTAAAAACTCGCTCTATAATTTGTTCTTATTTTTTTCAAAAACCTTTCATTTTAAACCCTTCCAAACTTTTGAAAGTACAAATAACACTATATTAAGAGGTATTGCAAAAGAAAAACAATGCATTTAAATTCTGGTGGATGAGGGGTTAAATGTATGTACTTCTCATTTTTCCTTAAAGTACATTAGTCATATAATTTTTTGCACCATATCTCGCTTAGTTTGAATGTAACCGACATTTAACGGTGCTCGTTTTAAAGGCCTTTTCAAACACTACAAAAGCATGAGCACTTTGAGCATGCACCAAAAAACAAACTCTTTTTACCTACCATATTTCTTTTTGTATTATTTATTATAATGTATATTTTGTATTATTATATATGTAAATAGAAAATTTACGAAGGAACAAATCTCTTTGTTATTTATAATCTAAAAAGAAAATTATATAGTGTTTTTAGTTTGATGCATAGTTTTTAAGGTATTCACAAAAAACCGTCCGAAAACGTGTGATTTTTAAATGAAAATGGCCAATTTTCAACTACGCATTACTCAAAAAGTATTGAGTTCTCAAAAAAAAGTATAGATCAATTTTTAATTAAAAATAGGTTCTCTAGCCACTTCCATGCTTATTTTGACCAACAAATTTTCTACCCCCTTGAAGGGGTGGGAATTGCCCCAAGATAAAAGCTCCATAGTATATAGGGTAGATTTTGTTTCTTGAGCTATTCCCTACTTACTGTGAAAATATCAAGTACATCGATGTAGTAGGATGGAATTCGGAGCCAAATACTCTCATTGACTGCCCTATAATAATGCTCTGCTATGATCGTGTGAGAGAGGACACACATAAGATTCTAGCAAAATTTCTATTTTCTGTAAATTTTCGAGTTTTTGAGTTACAGCAACGAGTTTTATGTCATTGGAAAGGTAATTTTGCATTCTTTCAAAATGTGTAAAAATATGCAGGGCGTATCTAAAAGATTAAGATTTTTTTTTTCATTTTCGGTTCAACCGGAAGCCATATTGTAGGTTAAATTTATTGTGATAATAGATAATAAAGTACTATATATGTCTGCTAAATTTCAAATTTTAGTTTCTATTACAGAGGAAGTTACGGGCACTAGAATATTTTTTTATAAAAAATTCATAACTCCCCTCCTATGAGGAGTTAAGAAATCTGACTAATGTTATTCAATTTACCGATAGGATATCAAAAATATATCAAAAAATTAACAAATTCCTTGTAGCCTTTTTTGAGAAAATCTAGTTCAAAGTTATGTCAAATTTTGACCCCTTAAATATAGGCAACCCATAACTTTTTCTGAGAAACGATAATATTCTTGTTGTATCCCCATCTTTACGCTATATAAATATTTTTTCAAATTAAATTTATCTTAAACAAATTTTTAGATTGGTAGGGAAATGTGTCGGGTGGGCGGTCAGCCATGCTGGCCGCCATTTTGGATTTGGAAATGTCAAATTCCGATTTCTATTTATCTATCGATGAGCTAAATTTAAGTTAAATTTCATTCGTTTCGGTCAAAATTTGCAAAAATGGGCCCCAAATAACCCCCCTATTTCGGCCCCCCTTTGAGAGATTTTTTTCAAAAGCTTAGTTTCTCGACAAAATTCTCTTAAACTTACTCATACCGAATTTCTTAGAAATCGGTCCAGTAGTTTTTGCTGGGCGGTGGCGACATACGTACGTACGTACATACTTCCGACATGTTTTTTTTATTTGCTTTTTAGACTCAGGGGGACTCAAAACGTCGAAAAAAAGTGAAATCTGAAAAAAAATTTTTTGCACGATCCTATAACTTTATCTATTATACTCATACTTCGTATGTAGTACGATAAAGTAAAAATGACTTCTTTTATAAATTAAAAAAAAATCGACCCGGGCAGATACTGTTTCAGATTTTTTGGATCATTCTAAACAAAAAAGGTATTTTATAATTTTTCTCCAAAGTTGATCGTTTTCGAGTTATAAACAATTTAAAACTGAAAAAAGAACGAAAGATGACGATTTTGAAAGCTCAAAAACATAAGTCAAAATTATCATTTTGAAATTACGAAGTATCTAAATTCAAGTTCAAACATTATTCTATCAGTTCGTGATAAGTATTTTGAACTTATTTTGAAACATTGTTTTTTAGTTGCTAATGCCCGTCTCCCCATAAGAAACCTTCCTCATTAACAATTAAAAAAAATGTTTTAGAATAAAACATGGCTAAAATTATTATTGGGACATGATAAAAGGTTTGAATTTGAATTTAGGTACTTGTTGATTATAAAAATGATATTTTTTACTTGTGTTTCTGAGCCTTGAAAGTCGACATCTTTCGTTCTTTTTTCAATTTTAAATTATTTATATAGTCGGTTCGCTAAACTCAGACACAACGGGCAAATTTTGCCAAAATTCGCAAAATTACCAACTATTTAGTAATTATTTTTTTTTCTGCAAAATTACCTACTAAAATCACTAGCCAGTTGTGTCAGAGTTTAGCGAACCGACTATAACTTGAAAACGATCAACTTTAGAGAAAAATTTCAAAAGGACTTTTTTGTTTAGAATGATTTAAAATGTCTGAAATAGTATCTGTCCGGGTTTAATTATTAACTAATTATAGTTAGAACAACATCAGATCGGGCACCCCTTGTTTTTTGTAATTGGTAGTAACATGCTAAATTACATATCCAATAATTTTTATCCCATAAACAGCTAGGTGAAAGACGATCTTATATTGGATCTTTTACTACATCAGAATTTATATGGTGGGTATTTAAAACATACCGTTTGAAAACCGTTTGAAAATTTTTGATAGCATATTTTTTAGGTTTGTTGATATTATTGGAAGATCTCCAATGTATAGGCTAAATAGCAATGTATGGTATGCTGCTGACAGATCGAATATTTTAGGCAAGGTCCTTGAGATTCTTGTGAAGACAATGCCATGAAGATAAGAAAGTGTGGATGGAAATCAGGAACCTTGACCGAGAAAACTGAAGCTATGATCTTCAAATGTCCGAGGGCCAGAGACCATATAGCTTTTGTCCTGAAGGAAGAAAGGATCTTGCCTAACCAAGAAAGCACTTAAAGTCATCGATACGAGGCAATCTTTTGTTGGGGACATTAAATACGTCGTTTGTATGCAGAGGAGACTGCGGTGATGACAAGGTTTGTGCTCAACTTGAAAGAAGTATAGAATAATGTTATAGAAAGTCCAAAAAAAAAAACATTAATATGGGTAGCACGCACGTGCATACAGAACATCATCTATGGTGGCATCCAAGTGATCGTGTGTGTCTTACCTGTCGACCTGATGGTGAAGGAAAGGGCGAAAACCTACTTGAAGGATGAGCTGGAGAAATAGCAGCATAATGTAGTGACAGAAATAATGGAAATGAGCATAGAATGGGCTAAGTGAGGGTATTAATTCCAAATATCATAGAATAGATGAAGTGCGGTAACAGAGACACTAATTATTTTGCACTCAGTTTTTAACAGGGCACGGCCTAAATGGAAAGGTCTTCAACGCTTACCTGGAAAAATACGGAAGGTTGCAGACAGAAACTGCACAGACTGAGGAGCACTATGTATTCGAGTGCAGAATGTTCGACGAGTTCAGACATTAATTATACAGAAAGGACTATTATAAGACTGCGTGCAAATGGACCATTTCACCCTGAATCCAACACACCAAATTTCGTATGCAACGTTTAACAGACGATCAAATTTCAATAAACAAATGTAACTTATGTGGATAATTGTATAAGATGGTTCGTTGTATTAAAATGTTGGACTGTAAATTTCATATGCAGCGTTCTATAGACAATCCAAGTTCAATGTACAAACACAACTTAGACAAAGGTATATTTTTTGCTTCTCTTGCTAATAAGAAAAAGAGCAAAAATATGAAGACCGGACAAAAACACAAGAAAACATGTCGAAAAGAACACTTACTTTTAGGAACATGGAATATAAGAAGCATATATGGAGAAGTCAAACTTAAACATCTAGCGAGAGAAATAAAAAGGTTTCAACTTGACATAGTAGCTTTGCAGGAGACGAAATAGCTGGGAAATTATATCGTCCGTCTAGAAAGTATCCGGAATTTTATATTTTTCCTAATTTTAATAGATTTCCTTTTTGTAACATTTTAAGACAAAAGTCATGCATCAAGTAGGTTGTGCCGATAGTAGGTTATGGACAAAATCGCATGACAACACCATCTGTCAAATATTGTTGTTTTGTAAACAGACTTAAGATTTGTGAAATAATGTCGCAAGTAGAAAAAAGAAAAGTGGTGGAATATTTGTACAGAAAGGGTGTCCGAAACGATAAAAAATTAGTGCAATTGACTGAACTCGGAAAAAGTGCAGTGTATGAGACAATAGAGAGGATAAAAAATGGCATAGATATTAGATATAGACCAGTTTCACGTAGACCGCGTAAGATTCGCGGAAACAATTTAAATGCTTTAGTGGCTTTTGGACGACAAAATTCGCGCCTAGGGTTTCGAAAATTAGCGAATAGATTTGGAAATCAACGAAGAATAAAAGTGTGCCCAGAAACTGTCCGCATGTCACTGAAGAAGAAAGGCTACATATCAAGGAATCCAAAAAAAATCCCTACAATTACACATCTGCAAAAGCAACGAAGAATAGATTTTTGTCAACGTTTTCGAGAAGATAATTTTAATAACGTCTTTATATCTGATGAAAGTTGGTTCCAGCTTGGTGCAAATCATCTAAAAGTCCTATCAAGAAAAAATGTTACCGTTCAAACTTTCAAATTTCCCACTAAACTAATGGTTTGGGGAGCAATATCCCAGCGTGGTGCTACACCTCTCTGTATAGTTAATGGTACTGTTGATAGTGCGAAATATTGTGACATCATAAATGGTTTTCTTCTTGAAACGGCTAATGTTTTATATCCAGATGGATATAAAAGAGGGATAGTTTTCAGCAAGATAATGCAAGACGCCATACTTCTGCTTATACTCAAGCTTGGATGCAAGAACACGAATTGGCAACAATTCCGTGGCCAGCAGCATCTCCAGATCTTAGCCCCATTGAAAACATATGGGGACTGATGAAGATTGAAGTGGAACGAGCAGCGCCACGAGATAAAGAAGGTTTGATTCGGTCAGTTTTACAGGCCTGGAACACCATTACCGAAAATTATGGCCTTGACCTAGTTTCGGGTGTACCTGGACGTTTAGTTAAGTGTTTAGATTTAAATAGAGGTTGTATAAGTAAATGAGATGAATTATTTGTTGAAATCTTATATTTCAAGTGATAGAAATAAATACCCTAAAATTATAATTCTGCTTTCTTTTTTCCGGATACTTTCCAGACGGACTATATATTAGAAATAGAAGATACAGTGTTTTTTAACAGCAACGGAAGGAATCGAACATTAGGTACAGCTTTTATGATAAGAAAAGAGCTTAATGAAGCAATAGTAAAGTTTAAACCAGTATCAGACCGCATATTATGTAATATCAGGATCAAGGGAAAATACCAAAAAATCACCCTTATAAATATTCACGCGCCATCCGAATCGAAAGTATACCCAGATATGATATGAAAACTATTTTAGACGACGCAAATGCCAAAATGGGGCAGGAAGAAGTATTTAGACCAATAATAGGAAAACAGTGAACGCAATGTTACTAATGGGAAAGGACAATTCCTCATAGATTTTGCAAGAGAATATGATCATAATGGGCTCATATTTCGAAAGAAAAGAAATACACAAATAAACATGGATATCGCCAAATAAAAAGACTATAAACCAAATACACCGTGCTCCAATTAATTATTCAGGGAAAGATTCAAGGAAAGGTAAGCATAGGAAGACGCAGAATATCGTGGCTGCGCAACCTAAGAGATTGGTACGGATGTACATTAAACGAACTTTTCAGAGCAGCCGTCTCCAAAGTCCGAGTAGCTATGATGATTGCCGACCTCCGTCGCGGAGATGGCACTTGAAGAAGATAAACCAAATAGATCACGTGCTGATCGAAAAAGAAGAGCAGCAATGTATAAAGAAGGTAAGAACATACAGACGACCAGATGCCAACTCCCATCATTACATGGTGGGCATCAAAATGAAGCAACTGATACCAGAAAACAAAACCAAATAATGGAAAAGAAATGTATAAATAAACCAATTCGATTAGCAACAAAGAATGAAAAAAAAAGTACGCAGAAACAATGGAAAGAGAACAATTGAAACAATAAAAAAGATACAAATAGAAGAACAAACAGTAAAAAAGTGTTTTTTTTTAATAAAATCAATTTTAAAAACTAATGTGCACCAGGTTCTTAGTCAGGCCCTGTAAAAATAATATTTATACACGCGATAGTGACAATGTTTTTTACGCAACGGACTACAGCGACATCAATGAAGAATCTCTTCAATAAAAACAAAGGTAGCTGCGAAACCATTCCGAGCATTTATACGTCCGCCATAAATATCTCTCGAAGACTTTTTTAACGATTCTAGATCATTTCCGGATGAAATAGCGTTCATACTTTTCTTACAGATATCTAAATTAATCACAATAATTGTCAAGGGAAATATGTTTCTGATGATTAATTGTATTTTGCATGTTAACTTCGGTAAATTATAGTTTGAAGACGTAATGAAGAAAGAGAAGGTACTTAAGCAATATGAAGATTTTTCGATAATAACGCAAAGCAACAAAGAAAAGAGAAGTTATTTTTGGCACAAGAGATTTTTTTAAAGGTACATATTACCTCCTGACACTACACTTAGGGCGCTCGCAAACATAGCTACTTTTGGTCGCCACCGGTGGCTGCTAAACGCTGCTGACTGAGGTTTGTACAGTCAAACCCGCTTATTAGAATACCTGTTAGGAATATCCCGATTTAAGGAATAGAAATTTGCGGCGTTCACGTCCATCAAGTTAGCAGAACAAAGTCAGCAGAGCATAGTTATTCTTATACCATAATTAAGTGTACATTTAATGCAATGTTCCAAGAAAAAATTTATTGCTCTTTTCTTTTAAAAGTTATCGCATGTTCTGCTAACTTGATAATCAAGCTAGCAGAACACTAGTTCAAAAATTTGATAAATCATTTATAATTGAATGCCAAAGTATTCTCTGAATTAAATGCTAATTTAATGTTCCAAGAAAAAATGTATTGCTCTTTTTCTTTAAAAAGTTATCGCATGTTCTGCTAACTTGATAATCAAGCTAGCAGAACACTAGTTCAAAAATTTGATAAATCATTTATAATTGAATGCCAAAGTATTCTCTGAATTAAATGCTAATTTAATGTTCCAAGAAAAAATGTATTGCTCTTTTTCTTTAAAAGTTATCGCATGTTCTGCTAACTTAATAATCAAGCTAGCAAAACAGTAGTTCAAAAATTTGATAAATCATTTATAGGTTGATGCCAAAGTATTCTCCGAATTAAATGCAAATTTAATGTTCCAAGAAAAAATTTATTGCTCTTCTTTAAAAGATATCGCATGTTCTGCTATCTTGATAATCAAGCTAGCAGAACACTAGTTCAAAAATTTGATAAATCATTTATAATTGAATGCCAAAGTATTCTCTGAATTAAATGCTAATTTAATGTTCCAAGAAAAAATTTATTGCTCTTCTTCTTTAAAAGTTATCGCATGTTCTGCTAACTTGATAATCAAGCTAGCAGAACAGTAGTTCAAAAATTGATCAATCATTTATAATTGAATACCAAAATATTCTCTGAATTAAATGCAAATTTAATGTTTCGAGAAAAAATGTATTGCTCTCTTCTTTAAAAGATATCGCATGTTCCGCTAACTTGATAATCAAGCTAGCAGAACACTAGTTCAAAAATTTGATAAATCATTTATATTTGAATGCCAAAGTATTCTCTGAATTAAATGCTAATTTAATGTTTTAAGAAAAAATTTATTGCTCTTCTTCTTTAAAAGTTATCGCATGTTCTGCTAACTTGATAATCAAGCTAGCAGAACAGTAGTTCAAAAATTGATAAATCATTTATAATTGAATACCAAAATATTCTCTGAATTAAATGCAAATTTAATGTTTCGAGAAAAAATTTATTGCTCTTCTTCTTTAAAAGATATCGCATGTTCCGCTAACTTGATAATCAAGCTAGCAGAACACTAGTTCAAAAATTTGATAAATCATTTATAATTGAATGCCAAAGTATTCTCTGAATTAAATGCTAATTTAATGTTCCAAGAAAAAAATTAATGCTCTTCTTCCTTTAAAAGTTATCGCATGTTCTGCTAACTTGATAATCAAGCTAGCAGAACAGTAGTTCAAAAATTGATAAATCATTTATAATTGAATACCAAAATATTCTCTGAATTAAATGCAAATTTAGTGTTTCGAGAAAAAATTTATTGCTCTTCTTCTTTAAAAGATATCGCATGTTCCGCTAACTTGATAATCAAGCTAGCAGAACACTAGTTCAAAAATTTGATAAATCATTTATAATTGAATGCCAAAGTATTGTCTGAATTAAATGCTAATTTAATGTTCCAAGAAAAAATTTATTGCTCTTCTTCTTTAAAAGTTATCGCATGTTCTGCTAACTTGATAATCAAGCTAGCAGAACAGTAGTTCAAAAATTGATAAATCATTTATAATTGAATGCCAAAGTATTCTCTGAATTAAATGCAAATTTAATGTTCCAAGAAAAAAATTATTGCTCTTCTTCCTTAAAAGATATCGCATGTTCTGCTAACTTGATTATCAGGTTCGCAGAACACTAGTTCAAAAATTTGATAAATCATTTATAATTGAATGCCAAAGTATTCTCTGAATTAAATGCAAATTTAATGTTCCAAGAAAAAATGTATTGCTCTTTTTCTTTAAAAGATATCGCATGTTCTGCTAATTTGATAATCAAGCTAGCAGAACACTAGTTCAAAAATCTGATAAAAATTTTTTTTAAAAAGTGCACTTAAACCCTTTTACTTGTAACCCCGTCAATTATTCACAGCCTTGCCTGAGCCCTTCACTGAAACTAATATTTCTGAATGTTTAATCGTTAATACTAATCTTGGCAATTTTGACTACAATGGACTGGAGTTAGGTTGTTTTGGTAAGGGAATCAAGATATATTGTACCAATTCTTCTGCTTCTGGTATTTCTCCAGTTTCATAAATAGTAGTAAACAAAATTACTAATAGACCAAGATTATCCTTTTCTATTTAAATATTTTAGCGAACTGAACTTCGTCAGGTCCAGGGCTCTTGTAGGTTTTTACCTGAATTGACTGAAAAACTGATTTAATTTAACTTCTGAAATTTCAAAATAAATGAAACAGATTTACAAAATTATCTCTCACCTAAATGTACACCAATTGAAGACAAACATTTATTTTCAAGAAGAGTAAATTTACAAAGGACCGATAACTAGATCGTGGAACGCCTCAGGCAACAACTGGACATTCTGTGTGTTAGCGAATGTTTAATATTTATACGCATTTAAATCAAAAGTTGATAGAACCTACTGATGGTATAAGCTTGTTTATTGCATTTCACTGATTTAGTTTGCTTGGCTGGCATTAATATTAGATCATAGTCGAACAGTGAACTGACTGAGGTATTGAACGTGTTGGTTTCACTACTCCAATATAAGTATAATTTTTATTTTATTTTGTTTAACCTATTCAAAAATAATTTTGATTTTATACTTTAAAAATACTTAACTTTACACGGAAAAAGCGAAAAGACACTCGAAGACACAAGTGGAAAGTCAACTCAATCAACTGATCCTATCGCATGTAGATGACTAATGTGCCTCGTGACTAATGTGGCTGCAAGATTGTGGCTAGCGTATAATTTTTTACTGATTCTGACAGAAAAACTAGAATTTTTGATTTACTGCAGAATCAGCTGCTTAGATCATAGAGCAAGAATCACAAAAACTTTTTTGTTACCTCGTAATTTTCAGATCTGGGATATATTAGCAACCAAGACAAAAGCGATAAATAAATAAACACCGCGTGATGATTAATTTGGTGACATATTCAATGTTCAAAAGACCGTTAACTGAGGGAGATAGTAATTGGGGAGTCGTACTTAAGCAATATGAGTGAATATACAGTCTGTTCCAACGAAAATTTGCCCCCCCCCCCCCCCAGAAAATCAGAAACCAAGAGCCTCATCAAAATTTAAAAAAACGCGTCAATTTTTAATGGGAGGGGGATGAATTTTTATGCAAAATTCATGCCCTCAAATGTAACCCCCTACTGCCCCGTATCAACCCTCACTTTTTTTTTAAATAGCAAGTGTGGTCAAGTGGCACATCATTTGAAAGGTAATTTATTTCTCTACACGACACCCTATTTTTTTTTATTTACGTAAAAAGTTTAGAGATAATTTTGGACTTAACAAATTTATTATAAATTATCTTTAAAGTAAATCCGCACATTAAAAAAATAGATGGTCGTGTAGAGAAAAAAGTACCTTTCAAATGAAGTGCCACTCGGCTACACTTGCTATTTAAAAAATACTGGGGGTTGATGCTAGGTAGGAGGGGGTTACATTTGAGGGCATAAATTTTGCATGAAAATTCTTCCCCCCTTTCAATACAAGGTGACGTGTTTTTTAAATTGTGAAGAAACTCGTGGTTTCTGA
The DNA here is from genome assembly GCF_917563875.1 of Diabrotica virgifera virgifera. Classification (NCBI taxonomy): domain Eukaryota; kingdom Metazoa; phylum Arthropoda; class Insecta; order Coleoptera; family Chrysomelidae; genus Diabrotica; species Diabrotica virgifera. The sequence goes on along the minus strand of NC_065445.1, from coordinate 264,215,958 downwards.
GTTTTTGGGGGTGGGGGTCAAATTTTTGTTGGAACACACTGTATATTATACAGTGTGTCAATTTTAAAACTTACAATGGCTATATCTCACGAACAAAAGCTAAAAACGAAAAATGCTTGAAACCGTTTTCTAGGATGGTAAGGGGGACATAAAATGACATGAAAGAGAACTCACCCCCATCAACCCCCTAGGCCCCACCCACCACAACCAAAAAAGTTTAAATTGTAAACCCCTACTTGTGATACATCATTGAAAAGGCTATAAAAAATGCTATCCAATGGTATAAATAATAATTATACAGGGTGAAGCAACAATTGTGAAACTTTGGCTTAAATAAAAAATTTAATGAGGTTTTGTTGAACTACAAATTTGATAAAAATGTCAATTAAGTAAATGTTCAAAGTGAGTTCCGTTGTTTTGTAAACAATAATTTTCAAATTCTGCACGAAATTTGACAAATGTTTTTCTAGTAATAGGGCGACATGCTTGAGTAATTATTTCTCGCAATTTCCCAAGTGACGCAAGTTAAGTTTTATAAACAACTGATTTAAGGCAAAAATGGCAAATTAAGTTTTAATTAAAAAGTACGAGCGGACACTTACCATTTAAAATAATAGTCCGGGAGATAGCATTACAAATACAAAAGTCATAGTAAGCCAGCTGATATTAACACCCTGTATAATTATTATTTATACCATTGAATAGTAAATATACTAAATCAGTTGTTTATAAAACTCAACTTGCTTCACTTTGGGAATTGCGAGAAAGAATTACTCAAGCATGTCGCCCTATTACTAGAACATTTGCTAAATTTCGTGCAGAATTTGAAAATAGGCTGTATTATTGTTTACCACACAACGGAATTCACATTAAGTATTTACTTAATTGACATTTTTAATAAATTTGTAATTCAACAAAACCTTATTAAATTTTTCCTTTAAGCCAAAGTTTCACAATTATTACTTCACCCTGTATAGTCATTATTTATACCATTGAATAGCACTTTTTATAGCCTTTTCAATGATGTATCACAAGTAGGGGTTTGCAATTTAAACTTTTTTGGTTGTGATGGGTGGGGCCTAGGGGGTTGATGGGGGTGAGTTCTCTTTCATGTCATTTTAGTTCCCCCTTACTATCCTAGAAACTATTTCAAGCAATTTTCGATATCAGCTTTTGTTCGTGAGATATAGCCATTGTAAGTTTTAAAATTGACACACTGTAGAATAAAATAACATACCTTATAATATATCCAACCCGGATAATCCTCAAATTGTATTCCAAACTAAGTGATGGATTTAAGTAGACTCCTGAAACAAACGTATGATTTTAAGTAAGAGTTAACCTAACTAAAGGAAAAGGTAAATATATAAGAATAAATTAAATATAAACATATTTTATGGTTAAAACGGGAATATTGGATAATACTAGAATTACCCGAATTGAGTTAGAATTATCCAAGCATCGTGGATAAAGCTATTTGTGAATCTTCGTTGTATTCTGGAGTTATCCCGAATGTGTGTAATCAATAATAGATAATACTGCCATTTTGTCAGAATAAGCGAAACTTGTTTTACGAGAAAAATTGGCAACCTCGCACAGCCGCAGTCATAGTTTAATGCAATTGTCATAAAGCCTGCAAAATTTTAATTACCAAAATTGATTATTTTTGTTAATATCAACCAATATTTCATTATATTCCAGTATTCTAATAAATAATATTATAAAATATTCCGCACTAATATTATATAAATAAAAGGTTAGGAGAAATATATAGTTTTGTTTTATAATTAAACGAAATGTTGACATTTGCATAAAGGACTCCCCTTGTTGCGTAAATTGACTTTCACATCTATTTCACGTGTCGTGACGATTGTTTCAATTGACTATAGAAAAAAATTAAATATCACGTCACTATAAAAGTTTTGATTCACAAATTGATAATTAATATAATAATTATTTCGTTCCAGGTAAGTACTTCGAGGCAATTATCAGTAGTTTTAGAAGCAGATTTTGGTGAGTTACTTTTACTTATATCTACAACTCTTTTAGTTAGTTCATAATACACTGCACGTCAGAGAAAACGGACACCCCACAAAATGGGTCATTTTTGATGTCTCCAATTTCCTAAACCTGTTGTCCAATTTAAGTGATTTTTTAATATGTTATAGCTTTATTCTTTAAGAATACCGCTGTGATAATATTGTTGCTAGACAGGTAAATTGTAATTGGCTGGCTGATTTCTACACAGATATATTAAAATCAGGAGAAATCCCCGATTTCCTTAAAAAGGCCTCCATTATAGCCATATTGAAACCAGGAAAAGCAAATGATCAACCCCAAAACTACCGACCGATTGCACTGCTGAGCTGTGTCCATAAACTGTTGGAACGCTTAATCCACAACAGAATTAGTAACACCATATTGGGGGGTGATACCTATTGAGCAAGCAGGGTTCAGACGTAACCGCAGCTGCACAGATCAGATCCTATCCCTAACAACATATATCGAAGCAGGTTTTCAAAGAAAGCAAAAAACATCCGTTGCTTTCACTGACCTATCAGCTGCATACGACACCGTCTGGAGACAAGGACTAATCTGCAAACTGATCCGTGCCATCCCGTGCCAAAAGGTAACCAAACTCAATGGGCAACTTAAGAAGTGTCCAAATGAAGCTCAGCAATGGATTGCCACAGGGATCTGTTTTGGCACCCTTACTCTTTCAATTTATACATCGCGGACCTACCTAGGACAACTTCGCAGAAATTTGGGTACGATTGGGCCATTGCAGCAAGACATAATAACATGAATGTTACAGAAACAATACTGACGGATGACCTTGCTGTTATGGGTGAATATTTTCGCAAATGGAGGCTACGGCCCAATGCAACGAAAACTGAAGTGTGCTGTTTCCATCTGAATAATACCTAAGCCAACAAAAAACTCTCCGTTCACTTTGAAAACAGACTACTCACTCATAACTCAACACCAAAATATCTTGGAGTGACTCTTGACAGAACCTTAAGTTTTAAGGAACACCTACAAAGTACGGCAGAAAAACTGAAGATGCGAAATAATATAATCCAAAAGCTATGTGGCACCACATGGAGGTCCTCAGCCTCCGTACTTAGATCATCCGCTCTCGGACTCGTATACTCGGCGGCTGAGTATGCTTCGCCGGTATGGCTCAATAGCAAACACACGAAGAGCATAGACACCCAATTAAACCAGACAATGCGAATGATCTCAGGTACAATTCGACCAACACCGAACTATTGGCTTCCCATTCTGAGTCACATTCCACCATCTAAACTAAGAAGAAGTCATTCTCTTCTCAGAGAATATCGAAAAATCGAGGCTAACCATCAACTACCCATCCACCATGATAAGCTTGATATCGAAATGAACAGACTGCGCTCCAGATATCCCCCATTGTTAAGGGCCACCTCCATACATCAAGAACATTTCGACCTCACCAACGCTTGGAGAAGACAATGGGAGAGCGACTCACCACAGGAATCACACCAAATGGTCTGTATCGATCAGAAACCGCCAGGCTTTGAACTGCCCCGCAATACATGGACGGCGCTGAACAGAATAAGAACAGGTACCGGTAGATGTGCTGACAGCTTGCATAGATGGGGAAAGGCCCTTACTCCTGAGTGTGACTGTGGTGCGCAACGGCAGACCGTCCGCCACATTATTGAGGAATGCCCCCGAAGGCGGTACCCTGGAGTTTTCGATGAGTTCCTGAATGCGACCGAAAATGTTTTACAGTATATTAATACATTAGATGTTCGTTTGTGATACTTCATGTAATGTTTTATATACTTTTTTTAAATTATGTGTTCTTGTTATATCTATGCCATACGATAAATAAAATAAATGTCATGGTATACCGTGGGTACAAATCAAACTGTGTTATTTTCTCAAAGTTCACCACCCCCTGTGGAATATTCTAGCATTTATAAAATACTGAAATTAAAACCCTACTATAGCTTCAGATTTTTTTTTAATTTTGCTTTTTATTTATTCGTTTATGTTGGATAATAGAAAAGTTAGATCATTAAACAACTAGCCATGTTCTTTATCAATACAGGGTGTTTCTAAATAAGTGCGACAAACTTTAAGGGGTATGCATGAAAAAATAATGACCGTTTGCTTTATAAACATATATGTCCGCAAATGCTTCGTTTCCGAGGTACGGGATGTTGATTTTTTTCTTAGAAACTGACGATCTATTTATTGCTCTAAAACCGGTTACAAATGGAATTTGGTAGGTTTTAAGAGATAGTTATCGTGCGTTTTTTGATATACATACAATTAAGAATTTTATATTCACCATTGGCGTGCATACGGGTCATAATTACATTAAATAATTACACTTTGGAGAGTTTCCACCTTTAGACGTCAGCTAAGACCTTAACTTCAGTCATAACTGTACGTATGACGTTCATCCTAACCTAGTTTTATGGTTATGTATGTCTTTTTCTTCTTTGGTTTATTGGCCTACAGCTAGTTGGGTATTTGGCCAGCTAATCGTCTCTGAATAAAGGAAAAATCCCTTATTCAACTACAATTTGGAGTTGATATGGGACAAATACAACAAAAGTAAAAACTGTTCTCGCTCATAAATAACTGCTGACTTATACACAATCTGCTTTAATAAACCACAATTTTAATTTGACATAAGTTTTTCTGAATTCAACTAGCCACGTATAAGAACTAGATTTATCTCGTACTATATCACAACTTAATATATGTTTTCCATCTTTTGCGTTATTTTGTCGGTTATTAGTAGTCCAGAGCGCAACTGTTTTGAGATGGACGTTGAGAGGTGACTCAAATTTTTTTGCAGAAATTGCTTGAAAATAACTCAAATAATAATATTTGAGTTATCCTCCCACTCAAAATGGTCCGGAACATTGTTTAAATAATCAAAATGTCAAAATATGAAGGAAAAATTCGATTTTTTTATTGGTTTTTTGATTATAACTTTAAAACTGCTCATTTCTGAGAAAAGATGTACTGACATAAAAGTTGCGTAATTAAATTTCATCCAATATAGAATTGGTTAAAAATTTAAAAAATAGTCACCCTTGTTGCAGAATAGCAATAATTGCGAAAAAAAACCATACAAAAACAAGTATTCGCATTTTACGTTTTTCAAACATTTATGCTACACTTAGAACCTTAATATTTTACCCAGAAAAACTTTATGATATAGTAAAACAACACTATAAATTTCATTAAGATGGGTTTAATAGATTTTGCAAAATAATTTTTGCAATCCAGCTTTCGCAAAAAAAATTCATTTTTTTAAAATGTTGCAGGACTGAAAATAAAGCAGATAGCAAGTTGAATTTTTTTTGCTTATAGAAGTGTAACGTATCATTCATTTGCAATTTGCAAAATTAAAATCTAATAATTTCCACGGCGTCAGGAAATTTTTTAAATAAACATTAATTTTTGGTGCTACACGCAGGACAGCGGCGTTCGATTCACAAAAGTTGATTTCCAACAAAATTTCTTCCAACCTTTATCTAATATATTATTTTCTTACTCTATATTTTGCTGTATTTTAATATTTTAATTCCACAAAAATTAAACTAATTTTATTATTGTTTGTGAAATATTGTTTAAACAAGTGCATATGTTTAAAAATAATAAACTTTTATTCTCTAAGTTAAAAAATATGAACAAAGAAAGTTTCTGCTAAAAAAAGTGTTATTTCAAAGGATAGAGTATGTGTTTTTATTTTGCAATAAACAAATTTATTTATTTATATCGAAATGTAATAAAAATTAAAATGTATCAATCATTATCAAAGGTCATTGGAATGCCCAATCAGAGCAAACTATCCGCTGTCATGCGCGTAGCACCAATAATTAATGTTTATTTAAATAAATAAATTCCTGACGCCGTGGTAGTTAATCGATTTTAGTTTTGCAAATTGCAAATGAAAGGTACGGTACACTTCTATAAGTAAAAAAAATTTAAACTTGCTATCTGCTTTATTTTTAGTCCTGTAACATATTGAAAAAATGAATTTTTTTTGCGAAAGCTGGATTGCAAAATTTATTTTGCAAAATCTATTAAACCGATCTTAATGAAATTTACAGTATTGTTGAAGTGTATCATAAAGTTTTTTTTGGTGAAATATGAAGGTCCTAGGTTTAGCACAAAATGGTTGAAAAACGTAAAATGCAAATACTTGTTTTTGTATGGTTTTTTCACAAATATTGCTATTTTGCAACAAGGGTGACTATTTTTTCAGTACAACTATATTTTTCAATAAAAAATAAGAGAAATAATAAACAAGGCATATCTACTGTTATTTCGTCTCTGTGAATTTATATTTTCACAAAACTAATTATTTGGAGGATTTCTAATTTCTATCGTCTTTCACAGGTTTCCTAGTCTGTTACTGCCCCTCACATCATCATCCAATTTAGGTAAATTAGACTAAACGAGTTAACTATATTTCTTGCTATAGCATAGTTCGATACTCTGAAGTTGTATAAAGTAGGTTATATACTCCGCAAGATTCGATTACGTACGATTCCCATCTATTTGTTGGAACGACATATTAAGGGAATTTAGGGCCACACTTCGACGGGACCTACAATTTACAAGGACAATTAATAGGATTCTAGGAGTACTGGAAAAGGCAAGACAAGGAAATATATCGTCTTAGAAATAAAGATATTTGAAGCGAAGCTTTTGTAGTGACGTTGTTTTCATTTTTCTCTAAAGTAAAACGAAAAATCGTCACGACACGTGAATAGATTATGAAGAATAGGAGGAGTCAATCTACTCAAAAAGAGTTGTCCGTTATACAGTGGTAAGTGCCCCATAGACCAGGGCGCATCTGTAAAAATATTAGTACATTTGGAAGTTGAGAGGTGACTCAAATTTTTTTGCAGAAATTGCTTGAAAATAACTCAAATAATAATATTTGAGTTATCCTCCCTCTCAAACAGGTCCGGAACATTGTTTAAATAATCAAAATGTCAAAAAATGAAGGAAAAATTCGATTTTTTCTTCGTTTTTTGAATTATAACTTTAAAAGTGTTCATTTCCGAGAAAAGTTGTACTGACATAAAAGTTGCGTAATTAAATTTCCTACAATATAAAGTTTGTTAAGAATTTAAAAAATAGTCACCCTTGTAGCAAAATAGCAATAATTGCGAAAAAATCATACAAAAACAAGTATTCGCATTTTACGTTTTTTAACCATTTATGCTACACTTATGACCTTCATATTTCACCCAGAAAAACTTTATGATACAGTAAAACAATACTGTAAATTTCATTAAGATCGATTCAATCGATTTTGCAAAATAAATCTTGCAATCCAGCTTTCGCAAAAAAAATACATTTTTTCAAAATGTTGCAGGACTGAAAATAAAGCAGATAGTAAGTTGATTTTTTTTTGCTTATAGAAGTGTACTGTTTAATAAAAGTTTATTATTTTTAAACATATGCAATTGTTTAAACAATATTTCACAAACAATAATAAAATTAGTTTGATTTTTATGGAATTTGGTGAAATTTTGGTGGAAATCAACTTATGTGAATCGAACACCGCTGTCCTGCGCGTAGCACCAAAAATTAATGTTTATTAAAAAATTTCCTGACGCCGTGGTAATTAATCGATTTTAATTTTGCAAATTGTAAATGAAAGGTACAGTACACTTCTATAAGGAAAAAAAATTCAACTTGCTATCTGCTTTATTTTCAGTCCTGCAACATTTTAAAAAAATGAATTTTATTTGCAAAAGCTGGATTGCAAAATTTATTTTGCAAAATCTATTAAACCGATCTTAATGAAATTTACAGTGTTGTTTTACTATATCATAAAGTTTTTCTGGGTAAAATATGAAGGTCCTAGGTGTAGCATAAATCGTTGAAAAATGTAAAATGCGAATACTTGTTTTTGTATGGTTTTTTTCGCTATTATTGCTATTTGGCAACAAGGGTGACTATTTTTTAAATTTTTAACCAATTCTATATTGTAGGAAATTTAATTTCGCAACTTTTATGCCAGGACAACTTTTCTCAGAAATGAATAGTTTCAAAGTTATAATCAAAAAACCAAAAAAAAATCGAATTTTTCCTTCATATTTTGACATTTTGATTATTTACACAATGTTCCGGACCGTTTTGAGTGGGAGGATAACTCAAATATTATTATTTGAGTTATTTTCAAGCAATTTCTGCAAAAAAATTTTGAGTCACCTCTCAACGTACATCTCAAAACAGATGCGCCCAGGACTACAGATCATTCACTACATTTACACAACATATCAACGCTCAAAAAGAATAGTCCCTAGCAATAATCCTTAGAAAAAAGTCTACCGTTCGTTCGCCGCATATTCCGCAGTTTTTCCAATGGTAGTTTGTTGCAGAGCGAAGGAGCAAACTTTGACAACGAACTTTAAGAAAGTTCAATAATCGCTTTTAACTGAACCAGGCTTGGGAAATGTACAGAAAGTTTATATCCCAGCAATTGTGTAAATGAAAATAGAGATTTATTCTTTAGTCGGTTTTTAGTTTTTTAATTCTTTTATGCACAAAAACGTAAAATTGCATTTAAGTAATGGTATTAGAAATCTTTAAAAAGTTTTTGATTCTTTAAAATTACACAGAAAATTACATACAGTCAATGGCCATATTATTATGACCACCTATGAATTTTTATAAAAATCAACTATTCCACTAGTAGTCCTGTCGCCAGGGGGGTTACAACGGCCTTCTTAATTCAGATGGACTTACCCAAGTTTTTATTATGTATTTTGGCCCGTAGAACACGAATTTTTTGGGTAACAGTTGATCCGGATGTCGATAAGATTGTTATAAACAAAGAAGTTGAGGAATTACATAACAGCGATTTCTCGAAAAACAAAACATTTTTTTGTATTTTTTGGGTCATTCTAACCAAAAAATGTTAATACAAGTTTTTTCGTAGGATGCATAGTTTTCGAGATAAAAGTTTGAGTCAAATTATATCTGTTTTGAATATTTGCATTGCTAAAAATTTATTTTTTGATTGTTAAAAAAAGCTATAAACACATAGTGTTTCCCGTGCCTAATACATGCATTTTAATGCATGCTACGTAGAAATAGCCCCGCTTGCACTGTTACCCCTTCTACCTACTCGTTCGATTTTAAATGAGAAATCATTGAAAACATCACTCAAGTACCAGGTGTTTATAGCTTTTTTTAACAATAAAATAATACATTTTTAGCAATACAAATAATTAAAACCGATATAATTTGACTTGAACTTTCAAATGCGGTAAGCAGAATTGCTATTTTATTTTTTAATCAAAAGTTATTCGGGTTCAAAAATTGCAATTTTTCGATTTTGTTAAAGTTCAACCGCGTTTATCTCGAAAACTATGGATCCTACGAAAAAATTTGTAGGAACATTTTTTGGTTAGAATGGCCCAAAAAATACAAAAAAATGTTTTGTTTTGCAAGAAATCGCTGTTATGTGATTCCTCAACTTCTTGGTTTATAACAAACTTATCGACATGCGGATCAACTGTTAACCAAAAAATTCGTGTTCTACAGGTCAAAATACATAAAAAAAAACTTGGGTAAGTCCATCTGAATACAGGAGGCCGTTGTACCCCCCCTGGCGACAGGACTATAGGTACGTTTTGTTTAAAATATGATTTTTAAATTTAATTTGGTTATGTAATGTTAATGTTGTACATTAACTATATTAAATTTAATAATAAACATTACATGTTTATATATACTTTTTAATAATTTGTTGAACTTCTGACCTTAATCAGATGGAAAATATTTGGGAGCTTTTAAAACGAAAAATTTCTGATGAAAAGGTCACTAACGAAATTGTTTTGATTAAAGGACTAACAATATCATTGAAACCACAATGACAAATTGAAGCAAAAAAAATTTAACTGCATTCAAAGTATGCCAATACGGATACAAGCGGTAATCAAAGTTAAAGGTGGCTCAACAAAATATGTATTGAGAAAATAAAAATATGTTTTATTTTTAAATGTTTTATTGGTGTTTATTATTAAATATAATACATTTAATAATAAACAGCAATAAACCACTTGAAAATATCACATATTTGTGTTTTTTTAATATTTTGCTGGGCACCCTCTAACTTTGATTACCGCTAGTACCCGTCTTGGCATACTTTGGATCCAGTTAAATTTTTTTTGCTTAAATTTGTCATTGTGGTGTCAACGATATATTAGTTCTATAATCAAAACAATATCTTTAGTGACCTTTTCATCGGAAATATCTCGTTTTAAAAGCTCCCAAATATTTTCCATCTGATTAAGGTCAGAAGTTCAACAAAATATTAAAAAAATATAAATATGTAATATTTTCAAATATTTTTTCTACAATCGTGTTAAAAATGCAATTTTTAGCACTCCATACGAGCGTTAAAAATGCTACTTTAAGGCACTAGTGCTTTAAAAAAATTTTAAGGCACTGCAGTTCGTAATTGACCGTATATGCAATTTTGATGTAATGTCAAAAAAATATAAAATTGGAATGTTCAAGTTCAAGTAAAAGTTTTTGTAGATATTGTCCTGTAATTACGTTTGTAGAAAAAATGCGTGATTGTATGACATGCGTGTTAAAAAGTACATTTTTAAGGCACTCATGTGAATTGCAGAATGAGCGATAGCGAGAAACTTTCACATGCGTGCCTTAAACGTGTACTTTTAACACTTATATCATAAATAACTATTATTGCTGTTTATTATTGAATATATTTTAGTTAATGCATAAAATTAACATTGCATAACAAAATTAAATTTAAAAAACATATTTTAAACAAAACGTACCTAGTGGAATAAGAATATACAAAATTATTGTATAGCTTTTTCCTTTTGATAACTTTTTTTGAGTGGCGTAACGAATAATGTAAAAGCATTTCTTTCTAAAAATGTTTTATAAGTATTATTTAGGAGGTAAAAATAGAGGCTGACCATAACAAAAATGATTAAACTAACCAGTCTGCATTAGACTATCGATCCTGCTGTTAATTGTTCTCTTGCCAGTCCATTTAGTAATTACATTTAATATTTTTTGCTATTCCCTATGAACCAAATGCGATATTCTGGAAAATTATGTGCATGTACATGACAGCTCACTGGAATAATAACCAATTTCGCTGAGAAAAAGTGGTCTGCTGTTTTATATGGAGTACAAAACTCTTTTTCACTTATTTTACAAAGGGAATATTGTATTTATGGCATGATAAAAAGAAGCACTTTCTTTCTTTCATTCTGATGTTTAATTCTAAATTACTTTTGAGTTCTAAAAATAGTATACATAATAATTTAGGTCAAGTTAGTCTTAGTAAGATTATGAAACTGTTTTCTTGAGGCATTTCTAAGCTAATATTGTGTTTTAATGGGATTATCCACAGTTGATTGTGATTGTAATGAAAATTTATATTTTTACCTAAAAACTTTCGATCTCTCGAGTTCCACTCGAGAGGGAAAGAAAAAGACTATTATTAAAGGAACTTCGTGTTTAAAAAGAGTGTATAACCGCCAACGTGTTGAGGAGATTATGTCTTCAAAATTGAGGTTGACATACTTGACCATCATACCATCATGTTATAGGCAACAACCATGATTTGCTAAAAAGATCCGAGGGTAGATGTTTTATACCCTATGGTACATCAAATTCTGAATATATGTCTGTTTCTATATTATTTCTATATGCTTCATGCGATTTTGTGCCTGAGTGTTCATATTGTGTTTGTGTATGTTGTATGATTGATAACGTAGAGATCGCTATTTGTCAGCAATAATTCTTTCTTTTTACATAATGTGCTATAAAACACAGTTATATAATATAATATAAAAGACATAATATATGAAGGATACAGGGGAAAAACGAGTTAAGTCAAGATTTGCCGAATTTAAGATATTGACGTTATCCTATAGATAGAATATACGTTAGATTTTGTGGCAAACGTACCTCTCAGGACAAAAACACGATAGGTTAGGAAATATTTAACACGAAAAATATCCTGTACAGGGAAATAACGTGGTAAGTCCATGCAGTACCGAGCAAAAACGGGCTAAGTCGGGTTCCTCACTTCTATTCGTGTCATGTTTTTCATTGTAAGTAATAGGTTGCATGTCGGAATACTGAAGAATTTTTTCAGTTCAGTTTTGTTTCACTATTTTTGTAGACGTAAAAATGTTTGTGAAATAAATATACTAAAAAAAACAAAATTGTTACACATTCAGAACAAAACGGGTTAAGCAAAACTATAAAAATAACTTCTTGATTTTTCTATCAAAAAATTTTTTTAATGAGTTCAGCTTTTAACCTTGGATCTCAGATACATAGTTTCAAAAAATAATGGTAACAAACACATTCTGACTCCAAAAACTTTAGTGTTTACGTTTTGAACTTTAAAATTGCTTTATCTTAAAATCATTAAATTTGACTTAGCTTGTTTTTCCCTGTACCTTTCATATGCTAACGAAAGGATTCAAGAGAAGAAGTAATACGCAAGCTTACATTTAGTGACTTATGGGTTTCTCTCAGAAAACACCATGTAAGTCTAGAGTTGTAATATAAAGTTCCTCGCAAAGATTAAAACTAAGTGCAAAAGTCAACCATAATGCCAGGACTTTGTAACTAATCTTATGACTTTAATAAAGCTGTTAGGGTTTGTTTATGTTGCGCTAGCTATAACAAGCAAATTGCATGTCTAAAACACGAATATATACCTTTGTATCCTAATAACTTCTATTCTGAAACAAGTACTGAGAACATTGTATTCGCGAAAGGTGAAAGGTGTAATAGACTTAGAAACAAAAAAATATTTAAAACACGTAAGGAAATAGTGAACTAACTGGATGTTCAATGAGTTTTGCAGTTCGATAAAAAAGAGCGTTGCTGTGAGTCTAATTTTTTGAAGTTATACTTCTTTAGGCGATTGAGATTGAGGGTGAATTTATATTGATCTGCGCGCATGCGCACACCGACAGTATGGTATTAGTCGTTATACGAGCTCTGATTGGGTGTTGAAATGATCTGTCAATAATAAATAATTGTTCAATATGAAGGTAAACAAATGTATAATATATTAGTTTTATTGTTGTGAGGACAGAAACAAAAAAGTTTATAATTGTAGTGACATTTAAATAGTTTTTAAAAGCACCAGGTACGTAATAATTGTAAATGTATCATAGGTACCTACACCGAGAGAACAATTTCTTTTCTCCTAAAACACCGATTTCTTTGAGCAATATTTCTTAAAAGTTAACATATCCTATTAACTTAAACATACCGGTTCACATATAAAGAAACGAGTTTTTTAAACACAACTCAATAATTTCTTACAGATAATTTCTTCAATACTAAGAAATGCATTAATGGTTACATTTAATTTTCTTATCCTAAAGTTTTTATTTCTTAAATTGAAAACTACAAATATTTTGCAGTATAAGAAATATAATGTTAAGTTAATCCATATTTATATTTGTGAACAAGAAATTTTCTTGCAATCAAATAAATATTTTAAACCACAAGAAATAATTCTTCAGAAATACCCTCGGTAGTAACTGTGGTTATAAAATAAAAACTTTGTCATTAATGCCGAAATGTTACCTGCAAAGAGATTTTCTTCCACAAAAGAATTGCGCAGATTAACTATTTATGATTTAGTCGTCAGTGTTTGTCAAGATGGCGTGATATGTTCATGTTCATATAGATGGATGTTGGATTTATTGGTGTACTTTAAAAATTAACGGATATTTTGAAGGTACGTACATATATAGGTATTAAATAAAAGTAAATTGAGTAATTTAAGATGTAATAATAATATTGTTGCGTATTCGAATGGTTAAAAAAGAAACATAATAGTATCTTTATATGCTCTTTAGCTTTAATGATGGACGACTCTGAAATAAAGGAGCTTATTATTCTAACTGGGAAATATGCCACAATTTAAAGCTGGGACAGAATGATATAATATATAGCTTCAGAATAATATTAAGAAAGGAGTTATTAACCATCTGCGGGGCCTTCCAGAAATGGAGAACTTCATACATGTAAGTACCTTTTTAAAAATGTGTATACTTATGTATCAACTATAATAGGTTTCTTGAATGTATCGTCTTCTATAAAAAATATACAATATAACGCTATATCAAACATGGCGGGTGCAACGCTGAGGATTTTTCTGTTAATTATATTTATATATTTGAGATAAAGATATCAGTTAGTCTAAAAGAAATATATGTTTATGGTTAAGAAATGTTATTGCCGAAAACCGTGAATTAGTTAATATGTATTAAATGACTTAGATGTAAACTAATAATACTTTCCCGTAATAAAATTTCTTAATGATTACGTATGCTGTCTCTTTTAGATTATAAAAATTAAGAAAATTACATATTATTATGTCTGATTCAATGTTTTACATTAGTTGTATTTTCCCTCTTGTTTTAGCTAAACAATGTTTATTGTGTGACTTAATATTATACAGATAAATAATTAATATTTCATTAACAAAAAGAAAAAAATAAACAAAGATGTGTAGGTTAAATAATGCCATGTTTGAACTAAATATGACTGATTATTATTAGTATTAATAGTTCTTATGTGGGGCCGTGTATTTGTTTTTTTTTTGTATTTCCTAAATTTGTCAAAATAAATATCTATATCTTTATAAAAAAAAATTATTAAAGTAAGTTTACTCTTTCTACATAACGATTTTGTTTTAGGGAATTGCTGATATACAAAGTGCTATTAACAAAAGAAGGAAAATTTGAGGAAGTTGGATTTGCCTCTCCATCCTTTTATTGTGTAGAAGCCAGTGGTTTAAAAGTGGAGAAAATATTTGTATGTAATAATAATGTTTTATATCTTGTTTTATTAATAAATAATGATTTTACCTTAACACAATGATTTATTTCGTCGTATGTAATATCACTTTATTTTCAAGAAATATTAACTTAACTCTAAATATACGTTTATCTCTACGAAATATATTTCTTAACATTAAATAAATTAATTATTAATAATAAAATAATAATATTCCTTACTAAGAAATATTATTGCTCAGAAAGAATAGTTTTCTAATGTGTAGAAAATATATTTTTATGACTAATAAAATTAATTAATTATTTATATGGGAAATAAGCCACAATTAAAATGAAAAAAATAATTTTATTGACGTTTCGACGCCCAAATCGGGTGCCGTTGTCAAAATACAAAATATTACTAAAATAAACTAAAGTGTTGTTGCTAAGCAAAAAAATTCTTCTAATAATTTATTTAATCTCACTCATTTATATTGGCAATTCAGACATATATTATACATTTTAAAGTAGAAGACTTTAAAATGATATTGACAATATTTATGAGTTGCGTTCCTGGGACGACTTACTGAAAGATAGTTCATTCGATTACATGAAATTAACCCCAACTCAAGAATATCCGTCATAAAAAATTATAGCATGTGATATGTCTTTAAAAAGACAACCAAATGCAACGACAGTAAAATTCTCGCGTTAGAGACTTCATAGTAAATCACAAGGGAAAACCAGGAAAAACCCTGTGATACTATCCCGACATCGTAAGTATTTGGTCTTACATTAATTTACTCTCAAAAAATAATACCAAATTCTGACTTGTAACATGTTTAAATTATAAATATTATTAATAATACTAGATATATAAGTAATACTAAAGGGTCGTTTAAACACAACGATAAGTCACAGCAACTAGTTGTGATGACAAGTTGAAACGCTGTTTAGACGCTGCGATTCAATGCGATACCACCTTCAACCCAACTCCAACTTTGATAAGTTGTGCGATGCACCGTTTACACACAGTGATAAGTTGCAACAACTCGATTGACCTTGATAAGTTGTTTGATATATCGCTGTGTTTAAACGATCCTTAAAATATAAAATATATACTAGCTCGATATTATTGACTTACTAATCTTGGTATTTTCTTTCTATTGACTTCCTCTTTCAGTATGGGTAACCACATCCTACTGCATTCTACCGAGGAATTTGCGACACAATTGGTTTCATTTAGCATAATTAGAGCCGCTTCTTTGATTTTTCTCTTTTTACTATCTGATTCTTTCAGGACTATACTTGAATCTCTCCACTGAACTCTATGTTCATTATCCCATGCGTGTTGACATATTTGAGATCTCTCAAATTCTCTATTTTTAATATAAGATTGATGTTCACTTATTCTAACGTCTAATGGTCTTGATGTCTCACCTAAATAAAATTGTTCGCATTCACAAGGTATTTTATAAATGCAATTTTTTGTTCTTTCTTGATCATTGTTAGGTTTAGTTTTAGATAGAATAGATCTCAATGTGTTTGTTGTTTTGAATGTTGTTGAAATGTTGAATTTATTTCCTATTGTTTTAAGTTTCTCGGATAGTCCTTTTATATATGGTATTGATATTTTCCTCGTATTATTTCTGGTGAATGTTGTAGGATCCCGTTCTAAGTTGTTCTGTTCCATTCGATCCAATCTTGACAATTCCTTATTTATAAACGATAAAGGATAATCATTTTTTAATAAAACAGATGTTAACAATTGTTTTTCTGCTAAAAAGGAATTTTCGTTAGAACAAGTAATTTTGGCTCTATCATATAAGGATTTAATGATTCCCTTTTTAACGTTGATGTTGTGATTTGACTTGTAATTGAGATATCTGTTGGTGTGTGTTGATTTTCTATACACTTGAGTCTCATATCCAATATCCTTCTTTAATATTATAAACGATCAAGAAGAGACAATAAAATTTACAATGGAAAAGGAATACAATAACAGCCTACCTTTCCTCGATGTTTTGATCTCAAAGAAGGATATTGGATATGAGACTCAAGTGTATAGAAAACCAACACACACCAACAGATATCTCAATTACAAGTCAAATCACAACATCAACGTTAAAAAGGGAATCATTAAATCCTTATATGATAGAGCCAAAATTACTTGTTCTAACGAAAATTCCTTTTTAGCAGAAAAACAATTGTTAACATCTGTTTTATTAAAAAATGATTATCCTTTATCGTTTATAAATAAGGAATTGTCAAGATTGGATCGAATGGAACAGAACAACTTAGAACGGGATCCTACAACATTCACCAGAAATAATACGAGGAAAATATCAATACCATATATAAAAGGACTATCCGAGAAACTTAAAACAATAGGAAATAAATTCAACATTTCAACAACATTCAAAACAACAAACACATTGAGATCTATTCTATCTAAAACTAAACCTAACAATGATCAAGAAAGAACAAAAAATTGCATTTATAAAATACCTTGTGAATGCGAACAATTTTATTTAGGTGAGACATCAAGACCATTAGACGTTAGAATAAGTGAACATCAATCTTATATTAAAAATAGAGAATTTGAGAGATCTCAAATATGTCAACACGCATGGGATAATGAACATAGAGTTCAGTGGAGAGATTCAAGTATAGTCCTGAAAGAATCAGATAGTAAAAAGAGAAAAATCAAAGAAGCGGCTCTAATTATGCTAAATGAAACCAATTGTGTCGCAAATTCCTCGGTAGAATGCAGTAGGATGTGGTTACCCATACTGAAAGAGGAAGTCAATAGAAAGAAAATACCAAGATTAGTAAGTCAATAATATCGAGCTAGTATATATTTTATATTTTAGTATTACTTATATATCTAGTATTATTAATAATATTTATAATTTAAACATGTTACAAGTCAGAATTTGGTATTATTTTTTGAGAGTAAATTAATGTAAGACCAAATACTTACGATGTCGGGATAGTATCACAGGGTTTTTCCTGGTTTTCCCTTGTGATTTACTATGAAGTCTCTAACGCGAGAATTTTACTGTCGTTGCATTTGGTTGTCTTTTTAAAGACATATCACATGCTATAATTTTTTATGACGGATATTCTTGAGTTGGGGTTAATTTCATGTAATCGAATGAACTATCTTTCAGTAAGTCGTCCCAGGAACGCAACTCATAAATATTGTCAATATCATTTTAAAGTCTTCTACTTTAAAATGTATAATATATGTCTGAATTGCCAATATAAATGAGTGAGATTAAATAAATTATTAGAAGAATTTTTTTGCTTAGCAACAACACTTTAGTTTATTTTAGTAATATTTTGTATTTTGACAACGGCACCCGATTTGGGCGTCGAAACGTTAATAAAATTATTTTTTTCATTTTAATTGTGGCTTATTTCCCATATAAATAATTAATCATAAAAATGCCACAAGGAAATAGCTTCAGAACAATAATAAAATTAATTAACATCAAGTGTAATTTCTTTCTGATAAATGGGTTTGAAGTTTGCCAGAAAGTGATAGTTCAATCATGTTTAAGATATATTTCTTTGGCTATAGTATAATTTATTTGAAATATTTTAGAAAATTATATCTTACATACAAAGATATATTTCTTAGGCAATATGCCAAGTCGATATTTCTTAAATATTAATAAAGTTTCTTTATGTCAAGAATTTTTTTCTCTCGGTGTACCTATTTGAACCTACCAAAATACATAGTACGTAATACTTTTATTTACATAATTTGATTACCATCAAAATTTCTATCAATGTTCACCTAATATATTGTTTTCTTACTCTATGTTTTGTTGTATTGTTTCAATTCTAAATCATTTCAATTCAAAATCAAAATAATTTAATTTAATTCAAAAATGTCAAAAGCTTAATCCGTTTAGTTAGTCGATCTTCGCACATAATGACACATTGCCTCCGTGGCGAAGCGTTTAAGGCGAATGAACCCCAATATACCAACCGCGCTGATAGCTGGTTCGAATCCCAATAAAAACTTTTATTTTTTTATTTTTTTTATACATTTTATGATTGTAAGTACATATATTTATTATATAATTTTATTTACAGAAAATACGTATTTAGTTAAAAAATTTTCCGACAGTTAATGTTCAGAAATCATTTGTGGCATTTTTAATGTGTTTGTGTGTGTTTTATTCTTTTATTATTTTAATTTTTGGCACTGTTTTAATAAAAATGTTTGAGAAGTAGTAAGTATAAATTAGTTTAATATTTAAATAAAATGTAAATAAAAAGTATATTAATTTCGTTTAAATCGTATAATAGAGGTATAAGTTCTTACGTGCGTACAAAGTACACACACATTATTTTTTTGTTATTTTGGTACACTCTTCTTATGAAAGTATGTGAAATTTCATTTCAACCTGTCAATTCATCCTTTGTTTACAAGCCATTTAGTATCGATGTGTCACAGTATTTTTTTATAATGAAACAAATTTAGTGCAATAATTGAAGTTGTATTTTTGGAAGGTTTAAATGCAAAGAAAATTCATGAACGGATGTTGAAAGTGTTTAAGGACTCTCCGTCTTCAATAAGTACAGTAGAGAGGTGGGTTGCTGAATTTATACGTGACCATGCAAACCTTGAAGACAATTTAGGTCAAGGACGTTCAAAAACAGCCACAACGCCAGAAATCGTAGAAAAAATCTTCCAGGACCCTGTCTGTAGCAAACCTTGGCTATTAAGCTGGCAATTCTGATCTTGCTTACGGCACTTCTGAATAGTCTGAATAGTTCGAACGATGTGAGCACGAATCGCTTCCGCAGATGTTGGAGCCACGAGTGTCTTCTCCTGCATGGCCCTCGCTTACTGTTTATTTTCCCCTGGATAATCGATTGCAGTAGACAGTAGTTATCGTGTCTTAATATGAGGCCTAGATATTCAAGTTTTTTTGTTTAGATAGATAGAATCTATTCATCCACAAAGTTTACAAAATTCTTACAAAAAAAATGTATAAATCTTATCGGACTAGTCAAAATTTTAGTACAACAGAGTATAAGATATAGTAAAAGTACACATGATTAAAATAAAACAGTGATTACAATAAAATAAATAAGAAATAAATAAAAGTTACAAATAAAAATTTTAGAACTATTGTTGCAAAAATGTTAAAAATTTAAAAATCCATCAATACTGAATGTGTTGTCCATTAAAAATGAATACACAGTTTGGCGAAAACCTTTATGTGAAGAATTACTGAGAGTTAATATTGACTATTTTATTGTAACATTTTATTCCAATATATTCAGGTGCATGTTGGGATACACCTAATCTAGAGAAAGGTTGTCGAAAATTTGATTTACCTCTAGTATCATGTGAGTGAATGTCCTCATTTCTGTCAAACTTGAGCTTGTTTTGCTCAATGTGCAATATTAATTGGAAAATTAAAAGGCTAGGTAGTGTTAAAATATTAGACTTCTTAAATAATGGCTTGCAACTATCCGAAAATGAAACGCCATACATACTTCTTGAGAGATGAGCAACCTCAAAACATTAAGCCATACTGAAGTGCAGACTGGACGAAACTGAAGTAAATCATTGGCAATATATCAAATGAAGTAAATTACGCATTATATAGCTACATGTACTTAACTTTGCTGATACATGATTTACGTGAGTTTCCTATGTAAGTTTATGATCTAGGGCCTAGGGTTACCCCCAAAAATTTCGTTGTAGTAACTTTCTACTGATTTGCCATCCATATGTAAATAAGTTAGAATTTAAGTTTTTTGGTAAGAAACGCATAAAATGTGTTTTTATTGCGTTGAGCTTGAGTCCATTATTTTTACAATATTATGTGCTAAATTCAGCAGACGCAACATTGGTATTTTCCACCAGTTGTATGGATTCACTGTGAGACATGAGAGTTTAATTGTGCTCACGATTTATTTTTTTCTCTTTTCGGATTCTGTAAATTATCTCTATGTTGGTGACATGTTCGATCCAGGATATACGAATAATGCGTCGGTACACCCACATTTCGAATGCTTCTAGTTTTTCCGTGGGCGTTTTTGTCAGCGTCCCGGACTCCACCTCTACACCATGTAGTAATGGCTTGATTACACGTAACGAGTACAGTGGCGAGACAGCAAACTGTTACTAGGCCGAGACAGTGGTGAGGGCGAGAGATGGTTTATACATATTTGGCAATTTTTTAATTTGGAGACGAGTAAGTTCAGTTTCGATTCACAAAAACAAGGAGTAGTGTACTTATGGATCATAAAGCTAACATTAGAAATATATCAAACGGCTTATACCACTGCATATACAAAAATTAACGGATATATTATGAGAAGGAGATAATCGTCTTTGGACTATAGACAATAGATTTTAAGAAGACCAAATCTCGCTGCTCCCGATTTATTCGATTCATTGATTTTTTATTCCTTGTCTATAAGTCGAATTAAATTTTTTTATTTTATTTGACTTCTTGAGTTTTAAAACCAACAATATTTATTTCTTCTACTATCGATACATATTATGCTGCATCACGTTTTTGTTTATTTTTATATTCCAGAGATTTGAAATTTCCAAAGCACGGGTGTGACTTATACAACTGAACTAAACTTTATTGTCCTATCTGAGTTCCATTTGTTAGCTATTTTTGAGAATCACAAATCACATTGATTAACACAAGTCGTCTCCTCTGATGAAGTGGTAATGTACACAGTTACATAGCGAGTGTTGTTTACACATACCGAGTGGATTGGCGAGTATGTGATTGAAGGGTGGGAGGTCGAAGACTCGGCCTAGTAAATAGAACAAGATCCGAGTGACTGTCTCGCCATATGACTGGGTCGAGTGCTCGGCCAAGTACTCGTTAGTATGTTTAAACCAAACGAGCACTCGGCCGAGAACACTGTCTCGCTACAATACTCGTTACGTGTAATCAAGGTTTAAGATCGGAAAAATGTAGCATTTAAATATACGTAGTTTTAGGGAAAAAAATAAATCATTGCTTATGAGGAGCTTTTTCATATTGTGAAGTGCTGCTCTAGCTCGTTCTATTCTCGCCTCAATATCTGCGCCCTGTTTCCATTTTGCATTTACGTTGGTGCCAAGGAAAATCATTGGGTGACGGAAAGGCATTTAGTACAAGCCCTAGACATCTCACTGTGCAGTATAAGCAATATGTTAAATGAATTATTGGGCTTCAGAAAGCTGTGTTCACAATGGATACCGCATTCGCTAACAATGGAACAAGACACATTCGAATGCGACTTTGTTTGCAACATTTAGAGCGTTTTGATAAAGTGAATATAGAAGTGAAGGATACGGATAAAGTGAATTTTGTGCTTTGATTCAGCAATATGGATGAGACTTGGGTCTATTACCCTGACCCTAAATCAAAACAAGAGGCTAAAGAGTCACTAGAAGCTGGTTCTTCGGCTCCGAAAGGAGTTCGTGTTAAGAAATCAGCCATTAGTTGTTAGCAACAGTTTTTTTGGTACGCGAAAAGAATTTTGTTTGTTGATTAAAACTGATAGAAGAATAAATTCTGAATATTATTATAACTTTTTAGACTAGCTAAAGGAAAAAATTCCCGTGAATACGGACCCAGTTTACAGAAGAAAAAATCGTTTTTTTCAGGATAATGCAGTGTGCACTGTATCATATGAACATTTTGATAATGCTGGCTAAAATCCATGAATTAAAGTTCGAATTGTTGGAGCATCCACAGTATTCACCAGGTGTGATCCCTAGCGACTTCTGTCAGTTTCAATATTTGAAAAATTATTAATGAATGGAAAATGTTTTTCTGAAAATGATCAGGTCATAACAGCTGTGGAAGCGTATTTTGCACAGAGACATGATAACAATAGACCAGCCTAGGGATATGCCACTCAATGCATCGGGGTGTAACGCCAATATCAATTACAGTGGTCTAGCTATCTTTGTCTGTCGTGCGAGTGTGAGCGTATCTACCAAGAGGTGGGAGTAACGGAACGACAGAAACACAGAGGCGGCGGCCATCATATGCTAGAGAGAGAAAGCTAAGCGCCGGTAGAGAGAGATAGATAGACCACCGACCCGAACTGCTTCGCGTTACGCTATTTTTGGGATCTTGCCTAATCTATTTGTAATTATATCCATGATTGTGCAGTCCTTCCAGATTCTCAATTCAGGGATGGATTTCATCAATTGTAATCTTGTTGAAACAAGTTTATTGATGTTCCAGATGACTATACTGCATAATAAAGTACATTTCAAATATAAATAATTACGCAAAACTTATTAAACAGTCGATTATCAAGCAGACTTGGAATCTTCGCGCATGCGAGCGCCAAAAAATTTATGCCTTTGAGATGTGGTGCTGGAGAAGAATGCTGCGCATATCTTGGACAGCTCATAGGACAAACGTTTCCATTCTAAACCAACTCAATATTAAAAAAAGGCTGTCCACAATATGTCTGCAACGAATTCTGCAATTCTTTGGTCACGTGGTTCGCAGAGGTGACGACAGATTGGAGAGATTAATTGTTTCTGGAAACGTTCCAGGGAGAAGATCAAGAGGACGATCACCAACTAGATGGTCTGACCAAATAAAGCATTCAGCTGGAAACTCATTCTGCGAAGCTCTTAGAGCAGCTGAAGATAGAGATCAATGGAGAAACATTGTTAGGAATATTGGAAGAAATCACGATCCTCAGTAATGGGGAAACGACAGGAGAGAGATTATCAAGCAGTTGGTACAATTGATCGTGAATCTCATTAAGAGAGGGGATGGTTTGAAATATTTAATTTGTTATTACTTCAAATAAAAGTTCATACTTTCAAAAATACTCTCCGAAAACTTTAGATTGATCGGAGTAAAATTACCAGAGATACAGAGTGTTGAATATTTCTACCTTCGACTCGCTTTGCCGCGGCTTCGCGCCAGCACGCTTGAGCGTAGTGAGAAACGTTAAACAACTGTTCGTCTTCTCTTTTGTAGATTACTCCGCGATTCAAAAAACATATTCCAATGTGCATCACTTTACGATTTGACAGACAAATAAGAAGATGAAGATACAGTTGTCAAAAGTTTAAACGGATTTTTCTCAAAACTGCTTTTTCAAATGCATTGTAACTAAAAGACTACTTGACCGATCTACTTGAAATTTGCATAGATTTTCTTTAGACATTTCGTGAAGTAACAACGTCGAGATATTTTTCGTTCTGTGCTTATTTTTTGTTTAACAATAATAAATGTGTTGATTTTCACAAAATTTTGACCAAAAAAATCGCATTTTTTACTTTTGAGTGATAAAAATTGAAAAATCATTATAAATAAAAAATCTCGACGTTGTAACCTCGTAAAACTCATAATCTAATTAAATATTTTTCAATTTTTTGTTTCGTATGATCCAGTGACGATTTTTGATGTCCACCGCAAAATCCATTTTTTGAGCTGCCTGTCAAAATTTGTCACCAATGGCTTATTTTTAAATATTTTGGATTGACGTTATTTTTAAATATTCTTTTAATTGCACTGAATATGTTTATTTAATTTAGAAATAAAATAAGTCTACCAAAAAAAATTTACAAAAGTGTGCTTAATATGTTGATTTCAAACCATAAACCCCCCTCCCCCAGGCATTATCATTAGAACCACTACAATTGCCACATTTGCTGAAATGAATAAAGAAAAATAATTTTGAGTTTTTTCTTCTTTATTACGATAATCAGTCTTGATATAAGTAGAGATATAAGAAGAGTAGACTCAATTAAAAGTAGGAATAAACACCCCGAATCCAGAACTGCGTCTCTGAAATATCTAATACCAAATTGCGAACTGCGAACAAGTGTTATCCTGAGAAACGCCAGGATAACACTTGTTCCGCATACGTTGACACTCCCAAAGAATATTCAGATGGTAAATTTTCAAGAGTGTTACTGCTAGACGGTTTCTGATAAACGTTTAAATAAATTATTATTACACAAGACAAACATTACAAGGCGGATGTGGAAATGTATGTATATGGCACAGAGTTTGATAAAGCAAACAAAATATAGGGAATGAGAAAATGATTAAAATTAAGCATATAGCGTAAAAGCATATTAATTTTGAATCAATAACTAATAGGTCTGGATCCCGCGTATAAAAAAAAGTTGATTAATAGCAAGCTGAAAATTTGTTAATAGCTTAAGGGTGTCTAGTCGGATAAACTTTGATATATGGGAACACTGGAACAGGGGCAGTTTTAATTGTGGAACAGGTTAAAAATTTGGAACGGTCACACCACGAAAACGGCACATTTATTTTGTCCGACAGAACAGACTTAAACTCTCCGAACAGAGATTAAACTCTCATGCAAAAATCAGACTGCTCTTTATCACCTGTCACAATTCCTGTCATTTGACATATTCTACATGTTCCACTCATTAAAACGCCCATTTGGTGATAAATAGCAATATGATTTTTTCATGAGAGTTTAATCTCTGTTCGGAGAGTTTAAGTCTGTTCTGTCGGACAAAATACATGTGCCGTTTTCGTGGTCTGACCGTTCCAAATTTTTAAGCAGTTCCACAATTAAAATTGCCCCTGTTCCAGTGTTCCGATATATCAAAGTTTGTCCGAATAGACACCCTTAAGCTATTAACAAATTTTCAGCTTGCTATTAATCAACTTTTTTTTCATACGCGGGATCCAGACCTATAATACAATTAGTTGATATGAAAAGACTTCCGCTGATCACAATATTCTTTGTAATGAACCGATTTGAGCATCCAAATTAAAAATAATTAGTTACCTTTAAGATGTAGAAAAATATACCAGGAGAAATTAAATAACATGTTAAAATATAAAGAAAGGCACACGTATAATGGCGAAATATAACTAGTCCAGAAAGCCACTGCGCATCCGCTAGGAAAAATATTCTAATTCAGATTTTTTGCACAATCTTACTCAAAAAGGACTCCTTTTAACAAATTTGCATGTTGCCAGGGCCAAAAGGTGGTCAAAAATTTTTTAAACGTTTTTTTTTTCCTAAAATTTTTTTTTGCATGGAACAAAGTTTTTTTAGATTTTTTGGATCATTCCAAACAGAAAAGGTCTTTAGTGACTTTTCTCTAAAAATGATAGTTTTTGACATATAAGCGATTAAAAACTGTAAAATTGCGAAATCGGCCATTTTTAACCCTCAAAAACTATGTAAAAAAGTTAAAATTTGAATGTTGCCAAAGTAAGTAGATATTCTTTTAACATCGATTCATGAAATCCCGAAGAGTTTTTTGCAATACAGTATTCAAAACTCCTTTGTTTTTGAATTGATAATCAAGCGTGCGCGACACTCTTTTCCACCGACATGCGACAGTATGGTGCAAATAAAAGGAATAAATTCGTTATTTCGTAAACCGGCGACTTTAAGAAAAAATCCCGAAACAGGTCGATTTGTATTTTTAAGTTACGATATTATGGCATACATGATATACTAGTGACGTCATCCATCTGGCCGTGATGACGTAATCGATGATTTTTTTAAATGAGAATAGGGGTCGTGTGCTAGCTCATTTGAAAGGTTCTTCAATCCTCTATTTAGTAGTATAAACATTTATATAATTATTTATACAGGGTGTCCTTCTAATTCTTTTTTGTCAAATAATTTAATTTAATAAAAATTTTTTGGACACCCTGTATAAATAATTATGTAAATGTTTACATTACTAAATAGAGAATTGAAGAACCTTTCAAATGAGCTACCACACGGCCCCTATTCTGATTTAAAAAAATAATCGATTACGTCATCACGCCCAGACGGATGACGTCACTAGTATACCATACAGGCCACAATATCATAACTTAAAAATAAAAATCGACCTGTTGCGGGTTTTTTCTTAAAGTAGCCGGTTTACGAAATAACGAATTTATTCCTTTCATTTGCACCATACTGTATACACATGCAACGGTGGAAAATAGTGTCGCGCACGCGTGATTAGAAATTAAAAACAAAGGAGTTTTGAATATTATATTGCAAAAAACTCTTCGGGATTTCACCAATCGATGTTTAGAGAATATCTATCTACCTTGGCAACATTCAAATTTTCAGTTTTTCACATAGTTTTTGAGCGTTAAAAATGGCCGATTTCGCAATTTTTCAATTTTTAATCGCTTATATGTCAAAAACTATCATTTTTAGGGAAAAATCACTGAAGACCTTTTCTGTTTGGAATGATCCAAAAAACCTAAAAAAACTTTGTTCCATGCAAAAAAAATAATTTTAGGAAAAAAACAAAAAAAAAACGTTTAAAAAATTTTTGACCACCTTTTGGTCCTGGCAACATGCAAATTTGTTAAAAGGAGTCCTTTTTGAGTAAGATTGTGCAAAAAAAATCCGAATTAGAATATTTTTCCTAGCGGATGCGCAGTGGCTTTCTGGACTAAACATGATATAATAATATTTAATACTATATGGCATTTTTCTGGGGAGATCCTTTCGATCAGGCATGGCCTAAATGGCGGATAACATCGAAAATCTAAAGTACAATCTAGAAATATTAAATGAAGACCTATCAAAGATAAACAGAAATAAATGCAGATGAAACAAAAACAATGGTAATAGCTGGGATGAAAAAGGTCTTTAAATACGTAGGAGCAAACATAGAAGAAAACGGAAAATAGGACCAGGAAATAAACGAAAGATTG
The DNA here is from genome assembly GCF_917563875.1 of Diabrotica virgifera virgifera. NCBI lineage: Eukaryota > Metazoa > Arthropoda > Insecta > Coleoptera > Chrysomelidae > Diabrotica > Diabrotica virgifera. The sequence goes on along the minus strand of NC_065445.1, from coordinate 264,188,444 downwards.
GGTAGAACCGAAAACAGTTTGAATACAATCAAAGCAACATTTCTCAGGAAAAGGGCTTTGGTGAGATAAAAACGGTAGTCGTTAAAACTTAAAACAGTAGTACGGTCTAGAATTTTGTACAGTAGCTAAAGTCCTGGACACTAACAGAGAGACCAAAATAAAGAATCAATGTCACGAAAATGAGGTTCCTGTGAAAAATAGAAAATGGAAAAAGAATAGACTGAGAGAATGAAGATGATAAATACATATAAGTAAGTAAAAAATTAAATAAAAAATGTACGATCAATTACAAACAAATATGTACATACCCACAATTTACTTAGATTATTTTATTCGTCTACAGATCCATATTTAGCTTACCTGAAAAAAAAAATTGTTATAAAGTAAAACATTGTAAGAATGTGCAAAAAAAGCAAAACTTATATATAAAAGTTTTGAAGTTCCTAAAGAACATCGCACACATCTTATGGAAAATATAATGTCACTCAAATTCAATAAAATTTATACGATTAGATTCGTTTTAATATAACGATCAATTCTTATCATTGCGCCAACTCTTAATTATGATTAATTACGGCGCAAATTGCAATTAAAGTTTATCGAAATCACATTTTTGGAGTCCATAAAATGTTAGTTTACAATCATTATTGCTCTGAGTGCTATTCATAACAGCTTAAATCCCGCTGGGCCTAAGCGGATTAGTGAAACTAATCCGCTGATTTATGGAGTACCGAAAATCTGGGTATTTTAAAATATTTTTTCTCTCTCTAACTTATGTACCTACCCATTTGATTTCAGATTTATTTATATCAATTTCTGCTCTTATTTTTGAAAATAGAGAGTTGGCGCAATGATAAGATTTGATCGTTAATTTAAAACGAATCTATTGGTATAAATTTTATTGAATTTGAGTGACATTAAATTTTCCATAAGATGTGTGCGATGTCCTTTGGTACTATTCGTACCTACTCTCATATTGGTTGATAAACAAAGAAATAACAGTACAAGAAGAAATACTTAAAAAAAGCCTCTCTCATTTAAATGTACTATTGTGTTTTCAATTTTATCAATCAAAGGCAAAATAAAAATTAAATTAATTTTTTTTTAAATAACGCGGGCACATAAATTTGATACACCCTGTATATTGAGCTGTAAATATTTATTAGAATTTAGTTTGGATGTAAGTGGATTTCTCTTTTTAATGAGCTTTCCGATGAACCATTAAAGACTTTTGTGAATAATTAAAGTGAAAAGGACGATGTATTTAGATTTAAAATGAAAATAGATTGTTTATTACGAGAACTATAGAATCCACAGGTAGATGTAATTATCACTTTCTGGGAAAGTGGTTTAAAAAGAAAGTTTGGAATTTTAATATCTTTGTTCAACACGAGTAAATGTTGTAGAGTTTCCCCGAAAGTAATTAGGATGGTCGGAATAATTTTGAAAATGACTGTTTGTTTGTCGATTGGAAAAGATTGTTTCTGATTCTTGGCAAGTTGAAAGGGGAAAGGTAGTTTGAATGATTGAGAGAGTTTGAATAAGAAGTCATTATGTTTTTGGCATCGCTGAGGAGCAGTTCGACGTTTTCGTGGATAGATAGTTAGCAAGTACCAGTGGCTGTTCGATAGTGGAGAATAGTGTTGAAAAGTGGAACGAGAGACAGATCAAATTGAGACGAAATACCTCTTTGATTCTGTATTATTGTGAGAAGGAGAGCAGAGAATTTTTGGAGTTTTGTTTGAATCGAGTACGTGTCAAAAGAGGCCCGGCTTGTTGGAGAATTGGTGTTGGTATGCTGATAGTTTTGAAGCTGGAGAACGGAGAGGGCTTTGATGAGTAGCCTTTCACATAGTCAACGAGGGAGAGCTGTTTTTGGGTCACGAGAAGACATCAGAGTGTTTGAAGCAAAAGGTCAGTCAACTTATGTGAAAGATATTTTTATGTTCGGGAACTAAAATTTTGAGTAAAAAGCGTAGGAATTAAAATTCCAATATTTCAGAAAGTAAATAGGGAGTATAGCTAATCTTGCGAATACATAATTTGGTTTTGTTTATTTTGTTGTACCAAAGTCATCGGGAACAAACCGATAAATATTTTTTTAACTAGAATAAATTTAAATGGTTGAAATTTCATTCGGACATCTGTGTCCACAGGTTTTAGATTTGATAGATTTTAGAGTATCGATTTTGATAAATAAAAGACAATTATGTATGTTTATTTTATATTTGGCTTTATTTCGTTTCCCTATTTTATCCCGATTAGGATCAACTAAGAGATACTGAACCCACGAGAGAAGATAAGTATAACGTGAGATAATTTAGATTTTTTTTAATAGTATAAAAAGGCACCCTGAGATTTTTTATTCATTTTTATGTATGATTTGCGACAATTAAATAATTAATCAGATAAATAATAATTAATATAAAATTAATAAAAAGCAGATCATAACAGTACATACAGTTGAGTCCGCGAATATTTACCCGTGCGTCATCTAGGGGTCGCCAACTTCTTGAAAATTTCAAGATCTTGTCTTGATCTTGTCTTGATTTCAAGACAAGATCAAGACAAGAAATTTTATGTCAATAAAAAGATTTCTTGTCAAGAAAACAAGAAATCTTGAAATATCTTGACTAATAATGAAAAGTCTAAAACGTATTTTATTTGTGAACATTATTTTGACGTAACGTAACATATTTTAATTTATTGAACACTTTTTTTGCTCAATCGATTTGCAAAAATGTAAATTAAAAATAAATAATTAATGCTTACCTAATCCTGTTAAAAATAAAATTGCAAACTAGATTTTATTCTAAAATACAAATTTAGCACATTTTTGAAATCGGAATTGATAAGCCAGATAACACTTCTCATGGAGTCAACGCCCAGCTGATTTCTTGGATTTGTTCTTGTTAAAGCTGCGCTTGAAAATAATCTATCCACAGGTACATATGTTGCTGGCGTTTCCAGAAAATCCTTGGCCATTTTCGATAATGACGGATAGATATTTTCGTGTCTTCTCCACCAATCAATTATATTCTCAGAATCGTCTGATCTATACTAAATTTACATTCAAGATGCAGTAGAAATAAACAAACCAAGACACGTTAAATCTTACTAAGAGCACTCCGAATCATAATTTACAATGGATAAACTTTGGAAATCATGATTTGGGATTTACAATGTATATACATTGTAAATTATGATTCATGAGTGCTCCTAGTAGCATTTAACGTGTTTTGGTTTGTTTATTTCTACTGCATATTGATTGTAAATTTAGTAAAGGCCCATTTATGTATTTTTCAATTTCATACTTCAAAGACTGTAGGTTATCATTATCTTCTTTCTAAATAATATCTAAATCAAGTTCTTTATCTTCTGGCAGCTTGAATGCAGTAACGTCTGTCTATCAATTTTATTATCAAGTTCATGAGCGCAATATTTCCAGTTTATCTAAAAGTAAGTTTACTCCAATTACCACCAATGGGAGTGTGCAATATTTTTGCCCTTCGAGTATTGAAGAAAGTGTTTTAAAGCTTCTCAGATGCTGACAAAATTTACTGATCAGAACCCACTCTTCATCTAATATTTTGCAATTACATATTTAGATTTTTGATGTTGTCGCAAAATATAGTTAAAACATTTTTACACTTAAACACCATGTTGGCATCTCGAAAGTTGAATGCCACTTTGAAGGCACATCTAATTTTGGCATAGTCATTTAGTCATCTTACCCTGAGTTTTTGATATTTTTTGACAAGATGTTTAATTTGACTTACAGGAGACTTGAAATCCAAAGCAGTATCATTTATATCATTTTCTGCTACGATCTTATCCTCCAAATAATCAAAATTCTTTTCGATGTCGACACTGTTATGATTTGGTTCAATCATTTTTATGAAATCCTGGACAGCTAAGTTAAGAATATGTGCGAAACAGGGGCGTCATTTGATAGGGGCAGGGCTGGGACAGGGGCAGGCCCTGAAAATGACTGAAATTTACAAAAAATACTTTAATTTTCATCATGACATCATATAATGTATTGTATATACAATGCTAGTCAAAAGTCCGTACCCCCCTCGTATCTTTTGAGCGGTTATTCCTATAATAGTGAAATTTGGAGGGAGGAAATAAACGGACGTAAGCTTCTTAACTAGTCATGACAGATGACGTAATAGTGACAGATGGCGTTACAGAGCCACTGTGACCGATAATTTTAAATAGGACCTTATGGCAAGTGATACCTCGTTTGAAAGGTATTGAAAATACCTATTCAGTCATACTAATTTTGTTTGAGTTTAAGCTAATTTTGAGGAATAAATGAAATAAATATAAAATTGTAGTTTCGCATTTAATTAATAAAAATTCAAAACTCCGCCTATGATTACTTGTCAAACAGGTTGACGTTGGCGTAAAAACTACTAGAGAATTAAATAACGTCAACTTTATTGACAAAAAATCCATAGGCGGACATTTGAATTTTTATTAATTAAATTCGAAACTACAATATTATATTAATTTAATTTATTCACCAAAATCAAAATCAACCTAAACCCAAAAAAATTAGTATGACTGAATAGGTATTTTAAATACCTTTCAAAGGAGGTATCACTTGCCATAAGGTCCTATTTAAAATTATCGGTCACAGTGGCTCTGTAACGTCATCAGTCACTATTATGTCACCTGCCATAACTAGTTAAGAAGCTTACGTCCGTTTATTTCTTTTTTCTTCTTAAGGTGCCTATCCGTTCCGGATGTTGGCGACCAGCATGGCTATCCTAACTTTGCTTGCTGCTATTCTGAATAGTCCGGTTGTCGATGTATTAAACCACTTTCTCAGGTTTTGAAGCCAAGATATTCTTCTTCTCCCTGGTCCTCTCTTTCCAAATACCTTGCCTTGAAGAATGAGTTGCAACAAGCCATATCTCTGTTCATTCCTCATAACATGGCCAAGATATTCTAGTTTGCGCTCTTTGATTATGTTAATAATCTCGCATTCCTTGCCTATTCTACGTAGAACCTCAATATTAGTCACACGATCCACCCACGAAATTCTCAAAATGCGTTTATTTACTCCTTCCAAATTTCACTATTATAGGTATAATCGTTCAAAAGATACGAGGGGGGTACGGACTTTTGACTAGCACTGTATAGTGCTGCCCCCCCCCAATAAAAATTTCAAATGACGCTCCTGGTGCGAAACATACAAAATGCTTATTTTAAGCATGCAACTACAAATCAAATTTGGCGTTCGTCAAGGAAACAAATTGCAGATCGGGTACTCCCCCCAGTTGCAGTGGAGGCCGTGTTAGCAAGCAACGCAATAAAAAGATCGCCGGGGAATCACCGGACCGGATAATCAAGACATTTCAAGATCTTGAAATTCAAGATATAAGATGTCAAGAAAACGTCAAGACAAGATTTTTTAAATTTCTTGACTTTTTGTCAAGACAAGACAAGAAGTTGTTGTCAAGACAAGAATTGTTGTCTTGTCGATCCCTAGCGTCATTATTTAAAGCATACGAAATAAGTCGATGATAAGTCGGAAATTGAAATTTACTAAACGCAACAGCAAGTGACAGTAAGTGACTTGGTGTTGCGTTTAGTAAATTTCAATTTCCGACTTATCATCGACTTATTTCGTATGCTTTAAATAATGACGCACGGGTAAAGATTCGCGGACTCAACGTATATCTGATAATCTACGTTACACTACGTATGGATTTTGATTTTTATTTCCTGTTCATTTATGTCGTTGTCCGCGGCAGATATTCCGTTATTATAATTATTGTAGATATTCTTATTACTCCCAAGTTCGTTAATTTGTCCAATTTTCTTTCTATTCGGTCTTCTCGAAATCGTTTCCTCTGTTATAAGCTTTATTAAGGATTCTCAGAATCACTGTGTTGCACTCGCTTCAAGCGTCTTATGGCTTTTTTTCGATACTCCGCTACCTGTTTCAACCGAGTGTTTTAGTTAATGAAAATTGCAGAAAAAGTAAAGTTTAAAAACAATTCTTTTATGTGCCAATATCCACAAACAGAACAATTTTCATATAGTATTTTTACTATAAAAACGATATTACGTAGCTCAAAATTTTTGACGTAAGAGAACTGTCAAAACATTAGAATGTGACTTTAGAATAATGAAACTTTTCATTATTGTCATGTTTATTATAAACATGGCAATAATGAAAAGTAACATTCTAATGTTTTGACAGTTCTCGTACGTCAAAAATTTTGACCTACGTAATATCGCTTTTGTAGTAAAAATACTATAGTTGGGTTTTCTGAAAGTCCTATTTAGGTGACTTTTTTCATCGCTTTAGTTGTCATCGCTTTAGGACGTGTTGTATTTGTGGATGGCAGCACTGGTTTATATTGTTGGTTTTGGATATGTTGCCTGGAAGAATTAGGAGAACCCTGTTACTCATGGTAGGGGAGCCCAAGCGGGGATTTTTGAAGTTACTCGAGCGCGTCAGATTATCATATGGGGAGAAACCTGGTGCCCTGCAGACGTGCCTTTACCATATATTGGCTCTTAACACAGGGGAGTTCGTTAAGGGGGGCAAGAAAAAAAATCTATCCTTAAAAATACTCGAAATTGTCAGATTAAGATAAGACAAGTTAAGTACATGCAATAGAGTGTATATTTCAAAAATCTGACGATTTGAGCGGGGCGTAAGAAAATGGGTGAGTTAAAAAGTTTCACAAAAAAAGCGAATAATTCGCGAAATGAACGTTAGATCTAAAAACTAAAAAATACGTGTTCAATATTTTTCAAAAATCTATCGAATGATACCAAACATGACCCCCCACGGAGAGGAGTGGGGGTAAATTTTAAATTTTAAATACAAATCCCGCGATATTTCGCAAAATAAACATTAGATCTAAAAACTTCAAAATGCACTTATGTAATCAATATTTTTGAAAAATCTATCGAATGGTACCAAACACAACCCCCACGAAGGTGGGGTAGGGGGTTACTTTAAAATATTAAATAGGATCCCCGAATTTTTATTCCAGATTTGGATTTTTTACTTAAAAATAAGCAACTTTTATTCGAAACATTTTTTCGAATTATGGATAGATGGCGCTATAATCTGAAAAAACGATTGTTGGAAATAGAAAATTAAATTAAAAAATGGCAAGCGCCCACTAAAATGAAAAACATTACTTAACTTTTTTGGTTTTAGTACCTACTCTTCACAACTCATACTTTGCTCCCCTACTATCATGTATTAAAAATATATTAAAATAATAATTTAATATACAGGCTGATTGATTAGTAGGGTAAAGCTCAATAGCTCCGCTATAGTAATAGATAGCAATAAAAGTTAATAACAAAAATTTTAGCCACCTTTGAGCTTCACATTACAAAATTAGTTTTGTTATGTTATACAGGGTATTTACAAAGTTATAACCAATTTGATATGAAAATCGTAACAATTTCAACTCCCTGTATAAATAAAAATAAGCAAAACAACAATGGTTTATTAATGCCATATTTTTTAACGTATTGTCAAAATTTTCAAGAATGGTCGATAGTGCTAATTTTCTTTATATCAAATACAGGGTGAGTCAAAACGCAAGTACATTATTTTCTCAGTAATTTTAAATGGAACACCCTGTATTTTATATCACTATTGAAAAGTACCATTACCGTACTTTAATTTTTAGATAACATTCCCTATGTCTAAATTTATTAGTTTTCGAGATATTTTCATTTTTCAATGGACCAGTAGCGTGGCCACCCAAATCACCAGAATTTAATAAACTGGACTGATATTTTTGGGTTTACGTTAATAATGGAAGTTTATAAAATACCTCCAACAACAAGGGATGAGATGAAAAATAGAATACAAAGTGTATTTCGATGTGTTAATTTACAAATGCTCCGTAGAGTAAGTAGCTCATTCAATGATCGTTTTTAGGCGTACATAAATGTGTTAGGAGATAATTTTGAACACCTTATGTAATTAAATATTAAAAATATTTTATGAAAAGTAGCTTCTAATTTTTTCAAACATGTTTTTTTGCAAAATGTATTACTGATAAATTATGTTTTGTTCTTTATTTGTTACATTGTTACATTTACATACAAAAGTAGTGTTTAATTGTCTTCACAAAATATTGTATTTTGTGTTTGTGTGTTTTTTTGTAAAATTTATTACTAATTTTCTTTGTTTATTTGTTGCATTTACATAAAAAGATAGTTTTTAATTGTTTCAAAAATGTTGCATGTAGTGGTTGTGTTTTTGTTTGTAAAATGTATTACTAATAAATTGTTTTATTTCTTTATTTGCTAGAGTGTTACATTGATTACCGGATTGATAATCGGAAATCTTCAATTGTCAATTCTGTCATGGCTTACTTAAAATTTAGATAAATTTAAACACCTAAAATAATTTGCTCTGAAAAATGAAAATATCTCGAAAACTAATAAATTTGGGCATAGGGAATGTTATATAAAAATTAAAGTACGGTAATGTTACTTTTCAATAATTATATAAAATACAGGCTGTTCCATTTAACATTACTGAGAAAATAATGTACTTGCGTTTTGACTCACCCTGTATTTGATATAAAGAAAATTAGCATTATCAATAATTCTTAAAAATGTTGACAATAAATAAAAAAATATGGCATTAATAAACCATTGCTGTTGTGCTTATTTTTATTTATACAGGGAGTTGAACTTGTTACGATTTTCATACAAAATTGGTTATAACTTTGTAAATACCCTGTATAACATTACAAACCTTTATATTTTTGTGATGGAGAAGTTAACAGGATTTCGAATATAAAATAAAATATAGGGTGTTACATTTAAAAAAACATAAGTTAGGTCTGCACTGTGTTATCGAACACCCTGTAACATTCTAACTAATTTTGTAATGTGAAGCTCAAAGGTGGCTAAAATTTTTGTTATTAACTTTTACTGCTATCTATTACTATAGCGGAGCTATTGAGCATTACCCTACTAATCAATCACCCTGTATTAAAATAAAATTAAAATCACAATTTCATTTTTGGATTATTTATTCAACTATGTATTTATTACACTTTCTAAAATACAGAAGACTATATTTATGAGTAGAATCGGAGTACTTGTTATTCGACAATTATTTAAACAAATTATTTGAAATAACGTTGTTAAATACCTATTTTAAATTTTTTAAGTAAATTTTTCAAATAAATTCAATTTTCGATGTAGACAATATTTAAAAAAAAACAAGTAAAATCCTTTATAAAAGGTATATCTATTAAAATTCACTAAAAAAGGCTACATCACAAGCAGAACAGATGTAGCCCCTTTTATAAAGGATTTTACTTGTTTTTTTTTAATATACGGTATACAGCTAGCTACAGGAAAACCTTTTTCCTTGTGGACAATACTTTTAAGTTGCCGTCGTGAAACACCTCCGATAAATATAAAAAATTACGAATTCGGATAGTTTGTGCCGACCAAATTTTAACTTACTAAGATGCATCCTGAATAGGTCTATTGTTAGAGCTGGTTCACTCTACAGGATCGTATATCCCATTAAAATGTGCAGAGAGCTAATAAAATGTTCTGAATCAATAATTTTTATACCTGCACCTTGTACAGTTAGTAGATCAAGCTACATTTTATAAGTCACCCTCATCAATTTCTTATAGAGATATACCATCACTGTATAACTGTAAGACTGATGGATATTTGCTTAAGTAATCTGCTTTATAGACACATATTTTCCAATTACTCTTAATTGCTCAGTGGTTATGATTCCAGGGGCATATCAGCGATTAAACCACTTTGGAGAGGTTTAAAAATGTATTATGGATGATTCATTAGTTAATACATTTAAACTGAACGGTCTTATCGTACCTGCTTTAATAAATATGCAAATTGCCATTAATTAAGTAATCATAAAGGCAACTAAAGATAAAATCTATACTTGTATTATATGCATGAGAAGTTCATATAAATTATCATAGGTGGCGCTTTTATATCTTTGAAATAGGTTGTGATAAATTAAGTATTGTGTTTGATTGGAATATATTCTTCTCTAAGTGCCATCTCAGCGACGGAGGTCGGCAATCATCATAGCTATTCGGATTTTAGAGACGGCTGCTCTGTATTATAAAATAGGACATTCTGTATAACATATGTTTAAAACTAATTCAAAGTCATTACTCGATGTAGTATCTGTTCTTGGATTCAATAACCGCGAGTAACATTGGATTGTCATGTTTGTTATTATTTAAATGTGTATATAAACATTAGTCAAATATCTAGCGAGAGAATTCAAACCACAGACACAGATCATCAAAGATAATAGTGGAAATAACATAACAAACCCAGACGGTAACGCAGAGGTTTGGAAACAATATTGTGAAATACTATTCCCTAACAACGACCCAGACCATAATACAGAGAAAAGAAGTTATAAAAGAACCTCAAATATTGAAATCTGAAATTGAGTCGGCAATAAAAAAGCTAAAATGTAGAAAAGCACAAGGAGAGAATGGAATAACAGCTGAAATACTCAAATAAGTGGGAGAATTAGGGACGGAAGTAATGCTTAGAATTTGCAATGATATCTGGAATACCGGAAAGTGGCCAAATGACTGGGGTAAACTCACGTTTATTCCCATATACAAAAAAGGTTCTCCGACAGATTGCAGTAATTACCGTACAGTAGCGTTGACATCTCACGCGAGCAAAGTACTTCTAACAATAAATCAATGAAAGATTCAAATCCATTCTCTTACCGCAAATTCCACAAGAACAATGCGGATTCGTCCCAGGTAGGGGAACAAGAGAACACATTCTTAATATTCGTCAAATTATCGAAAAATCTCGAGAGTTTAACATAGAAACATATTTGTGCTTTGTTGACTACTCCAAGGCCTTCGATAACGTAAAATGGGATAAAATGTGGCATATACTTAGAGAAATGGGTACGCCAGAACATCTAATCTATCTATTACAAGCACTTTATGTAAATAACACCGCTAATGTAAGAATTAATAATGTGGTTTCGAAAAATTTCAAATTAAAATCTGGAGTGCGGCAGGGATGTACAATATCCCCCATTCTATTCAATATATATAGTGAACACATTATGCGTCAAGTTTTTGAGGAATGGCAACGTGGAGCAACGATAGGAGGAAGAAAAATAAAATACCTACGTTATGCTGATGACACTGTTATATTGGCGTCTTCACCAGAAGAACTGGAAGAAATTATGAATAGGCTAGGAATGGTGAGTACAGAATATGGTTTGAAAATAAATATACAGAAAATCAAAGTAATGATCATCGATAGAATCAGAAACAACCAACCGGAGATAAGAGACTTGGCAGGTTACGAAGTGGTCAGACAATTTAATTACTTATTACTAACAGTGGAGGATGCGAAGACGAGATCCGTAGACGCATCATAATGGCCAGATCGGCAACAGCCAAACTCACAAAAATATGGAAGAATACTGACATTACAAAAAACACAAAATTACGCCTTGTTCGAGCGTTAATATTTCCTATCGCCACCTGCGCTTCAGAGACTTGGGCTATCGAAAAAGCAGATTCAAAACGTATAATGGCATTTGAAATGTGGGTCTACCGGAGAATGTTGCGCATACCATGGACCGCACATCGCACAAATAATTCAATATTAGCCGAACTTAACATAAAAACTAGACTCAGCACAACTATTAACCAAAATATACTGAGATATTTTGGACATATAACTAGAAGAAGGGAAGGCATGGAACGAATGATAGTTGAAGGCAACGTAGAGGGCAGAAGATCCAGAGGAAGATCTCCATTACGATGGTCGGACCAAATAAGGGACATGACTGGTTACTCGTTCTCCGAAGCAAAACAACACGCACATGAGAGAGAGGATTGGATAGAAATAGTCAAACGACTTACATGACGCCACTACATCCTTACGAAGGACAACAGATAGAGGAGGATAAACATTAACTCGGACGAGAAAGAGATTATGATTATTGTTGTATTTAGCAAGTATTCACGGTTATGATAGGTCGCGTCTATATTGTAAAAAACTTACGGTTGAACCAGAAAGGCATTAACAACACACTTATTTATGACAGCTCTGAAAAGTTAATTAGATGTTACCTACATCCGGATCATTTTCTCAGGTTGCGCAGCCACGGTATTCTGCATCTTCCTATGATTCTTTTTCCTTGAATCTTTCCCTGCATAATCAATTAGCGCAAGTTTTATCTCTCTCCACGGGTATTAGATATGCCTGAGATATTCTAATTTTCTTGTTTTGATGGTATTTAAGATGTCCGTTTCTTTATTCATCTTTCTCAGAACCTCGTTGTTTTTGACGTGTTCTGTCCACGATATTTTCATAAGTCTTTTGTACACCCATAGCTCTAATGATTCTAGTTTTTTTATTTGATGCTGCATTCAAGCTCCAATCTTCCATTACATAAAACAAAGTCGAGAAAACGTAGCACGTAGCCAACCTAACTCTTAGCTCCAACTTCAAATCTCTTGTGCAGAGCACTTTTCTCATTTTGTTAAAATTTGCTCTAGCCTTTTCTATTCTGATTTTGATTTCCTGTAAGTAATCACCTTTGGAGTTGATCATTGTTCAAAGATATGCATATTGGTCCACTCGTTTGACATTGGATCCGTTTATGAACAGATTTGCGTTATTTATTTGAGTTTTCGATATTCTCATATTCTCTTTGTCGTCTTGACGTTCATTGTTAGACAGTATTCTTGTCTAAACTCCGCTATTCTGGTCACCAGTCTCTGAAGATCCGCAATATTTTCACGTCTGATTGCAATTTCCTCTGACAGCTGACAGATCCTTAACACATACTTTTGCTTGTTGCTTATAGTGTAGATTAGATATATAATCATGAGGATTGGAATATAGTTGACTGTAATGACAATTACAGTCCACTCCGTAAATCGTTTTCAAAAAAGAATTATTATTAACGAAATAATTCTTTTGAGCGCCAATGTATTGAGGAGGTTATGTCTTTTTCAAAATTGAAGTTGACATACTTCGCCATGGTGTTGTAGATAACAGCTATGCTTAGTCTGAAAAAACCGGAGAGTGGATGTTTTATGCCCTACGGTATTACATCAAATTCTAATTATTCTGTGTCTGGCTTTGTATCTTAACCATATAAACAACTTCAAGCCTTTCACAGTTTCGACTAAATACACATATTGACTAATTAGTAACATACTATTACTAACATACTAAGAATAATGCCTATTTATTTATCTAGATTCACAAGTATATGAAAGAATCACTCTATAGTTGCGCTTTTCATTGTTATTTACTGTTTCGGTTCTACACCTACTATGATTCATCGAATAACAAATAGAACTAACTGCTCGCTTTCGACCTTTGCCGCACCAAAAGCAACGGATTGCTGCTAAATACGGATTAGTAGTAGAGGTTACTACAAAATATTAAACAAAATTTTCACAAGAATTAATTGATATACAGGGTGTCCCGAAAAGATTGGTCATAAATTAAACCACAGATTCTGGGGTTAAAAATAGGTTGATTGAACCTCACTTACCTATATACAATAGTGCACACAAAAAAAGTTACAGCCCTTTGAAGTTACAAAATGAAAATCGATTTTTTTTCATATATCGAAAACTCTTAAAGATTTTTTATTGAAAATGGACATGTGGCATTCTTATGGCAGCAACATCTTAAAAAAAATTAAAGTGAAATTTGTACACCCCATAAAAATTTTATGGGGATTTTGTTCCCTTAAACCCGCCCAAACTTTTGTGTACGTTCGAATTAAATTAATAATGTATTACCATTAGTTAAAAACGATGTTTTTAAATTTTTTTGCCTCTTAGTACTTTTTCGATAAGCTAGTGTTTATCGAGATATTTTGAATATTTGTCGAATCCACCACATATATGTATATATGGTACGATTATAGAGACCTGTTAATAATCTGAAACTTTATTTATAATTTACATTTTTATGTATATTTTGAAAAAGAAGCCACATCTCGATAAAAGGTGACTTATCAAAAAAAGACTAAGAGACAAAAAAGTTTTAAAAACACTGTGTTTAACTAATTGTACCAGAATAATAGTTTAATTGGAACGTACACAAACATTTGGGGGGTTTAAAGGAGCAAAACCCACAGAAATTTTTTATGTAGATATATTAAAAAGAAGCCGCATCTTGATAATAAGTGGCTTATCGAAAAAATACTAAGAGACAAAAAAGGTTTTAAAACATTGTGTTTAACTAATGGTACCACAATAATGAATTAATTGGGACGTACACAAAAGTTTGGGGGGGTTTAAGGGAACAAAACCCCCATACAATTTTTATGGGGAGGACAAATTTCACTATAATTTTGTTTTAAGATGTCTCTGACACAAGAATCATACATGTCCATTTTCAATAAAAAAATTTCTAATAGTTTTCGATATATTGAAAAAAATCAATTCTCATTTTGTAAATTCAAAGGGCTGTAACTTTTTTTATGAGCACATTTATACTAAGGTAAATTAGGTTCAATTGAACTATTTTTGACCCCAGAATGTGCGGTATAATTTATGACCAATCTTTTCGGGACACCCTGTATATGTTACCGTAAAAAGCCGATTTCAGTTAAAACCCGAATTTACTAGGAAAAACTAGTTTTAACTGTGGGATTTAGACAATTCTAGTTTTAACTAGTGAAAACTAGTACTATCAAATATTTTCAGTTAATTATAGTTGAGACTAAGCATATTTCAGTCAAAACTAGTTCTTACTAAACTTTTCTACCTCGGTTGTTTGCAAATAATTTCTGTAAAACGTAAATGTTCTTTTTATCATCCGTAACTTCACGCATATGCTCTTAAATAGACAAATCTTTGATCTTTAATAACTCAAAAAGTATTGATTTATTTTAATAACATGATATAACAAATTTTACTTAAAATTTGTCCCTCTATCGATTTGTGGGGTTATTTTTAATTAAATTGTTTTCAACCGTGGGAAGGGGTGGTATTCACCATCAGGGTAAAAGTGCAAGTTGGCACTAAATCAGTTTTATTTCTTGAGGTATGCTCTAACTAGTCACCAATTTTCATGCAAATGGATGGAGGTTTAACAAAATAGGAGGTGAAAACCTTTAATGACTGCACTAACTTTCCCCTTTCATCTCTTATTGCTACAATGGACACATTTCACAGGAAAAACTCCATATTACTTATGACGATGATTTTTCGGCTCTAGCTCTCCGTCGATAAGCTGAGTGGAATCAATTTGTGATGAAAATATTGCCACTGACTACCTTAGACCATTAAAACTGATAGACACGCCGTAATGCTATTCTCTCGTCTCGAAGAGTGAAGCTAACATAAAACGATTCACACAGCTGTGCGTGACGTCAGTTTACGGCAGAAAACGTTAGAGATTAGAAGTGTTTATAGGCGTTGCAAACTTTTTAAAGTGTTCCAATTTAAAAAATTTCTAATACACTAATTTTTTAATTATGGTGTTATCTTGCAGAGCATTTAATTGTACGCAGCGACAAAAAAAAAAGGGAAAAACACCTAAAATACAGTTTACAGCAGTATAATAAACAAGCGATTTTTCAAAAAATTAAAGAATTTATAAAGTATCCACAAGGAAAAAGTTTTCCTGTAGTTGGCTGTATACCATGTAATACAAAAAAACAGTAAAATTTTGTATAAAAGGTATATTTAAAAAGGTATAATATTTTTTTTTTAAATATACCTTTTATACAGAATTTTACTGTTTTTTTTTTAATTTATAAAGTATCTTAATTCACTGAAATATTCCAATAATGGTGAACCACCGCATCTAAGCCAAAGAAAAACGGGTTTTATTGGTATGACCATTAATTTAAAGTCACTAATGCGAATTTGGAAAAATTACGTGAAATATAATATGGATGGAGGTCTGAAGTATCTTTCGACCTATAAACTTTCTCAGGATCACTTAGAAGTTTTCTTTAGTTCTATTATAGGAGTCATGGAGGTTACAACAACAGCCCAACGGCAGAACAATTTAAAGATACATATAAAAGACTCTTAATGCACACAAGTGTTACAGGATCTACCCAGGCTAGTTGTATAGAACAGGCACCTTCCACAATTTTAGGAATGAGCACAACAAATACTGTGAAAATGAAAACTGTTGATCATCAACTTATTGACAACTCTATAACTGATATAAATAATAGGGAAATAATAACTAGTAACCATGATTATACTGTAAATAATTTAAGTTTTTCAAAAACAGTCATCTTATGTTTGTGATGTGGTTGACTATATCGCTGGGTTTGTAGTTAAGAAAGTTAAGAAAACATTAGATTGTGACATATGTTTGTGTGCAATTGAATGTGATAATTTACAATGTCCATTCATAAGACACAAAAATTATAGCATATCAAAAAAAAATTAATTCAACCTTCTAAAGAATAAAGATAATTTGTTTGCATTATTGCTACATCAGATTGTACCACAAAGGTGCAAAACTAAATAATGTAATAAGAGTTAGAAGTAAGTTAACGAAAGCTATTTTGTTTTGTGGTCATTAATTAATAGATTTTCTACATATTTTTTCACCTAACGTGAAACTTACACCCAAAAGAAAATTACTCTCCTTTAAATTTATTTTTGATTATCAAACAAGAAGAGATATACCAACGATATACTTTCAAATAAAACATTTATTTTTAGAAAGTTACTTTAAGTTAAAAATATTTATTAATTAGGTACTTTGCTAAATGATGTTTCTTCCATATTTTATACAAAATATTGAAGTTATACTAAAATTAATCTAAAATTGGGTAATTTTATTAGTACTTTGCTAAGAATCCAAACGAGTTCTTGCCGTATTGTGACGTCACTTTCGCGGAAGGTCTTTGCTTCAACGGTTCGGTACAAGGCGTGTCTATCAGTTTTTATGGTCTAAGATTGCTACACTGTTTTAACTATAGTACCTGTCAGTTTTTTTTGTTTTAACATTTTTTAAAAACCTTTTTATTTTCATATTTCTTACTCTTTGTTTGACTCGATTATATATTTTTATCAGGATTCTTTAATTTATTTAATTTTTATCACATTTCAGGTGTAAAAAGGTACACAAACAATCCTTCCATTCTTGTTATAATGTTTTTTATTTTTATAAATACAGAAAAACTAGATTAATTACTGTGTTTTTTAGATAATCAATACTTTCAGTAAGTCATTGAGATATTTTCTTGCATTAAAATATTAAAATTTAACACTAACAAAAATTACCACTAAAATTTTAAACCCGTCTGTCAGGCGGTTAGTTAGTGTTTAAGTCATTGATTTAAGATGTTAGTACAGTGGAACCTCGATAACTCGGATTAATCGGGACCGCGGCCGATCCGGGTTATAGAAAATCCGGGTTAGCCGGAGAATATGGTAAAAATTAATAAAATACGGTATACTTACAGATAAACTCCATTAAAATTGAAAGAGCATGAAATATATATAAATATGCACAGTACCTACACATCTAAATTACTAAAAACACGCAAACACAAACCTAAGCAAACGGAAGCGAACAATACAATACTGTATTCATACAGTCACAATCAGAAGGATGTTTTGTTATTATGTATTAAGAACAGTGAAAAGTAAGACCATTGATTAAAAAAGAATTTTTTAAATAGTCTTTCTTAAGCAATGCTAACACAGTTTGAAATAAAAAATAAAGGAATACTACAGATAGGTGCCTGTTGTTTCTGCCGGCTTGTGCCATGAGTCATTTTTACTATCGTATAGTTCAAATTACACAAAGACACATTATCTCTCAAATATTATATTACATACATACATTTTTATTGTTGAAATGTTTATCTGATAATTAACTATTTTGATGGGAAATAAGCCACAATTAAATTGAAAAAATAATTTTATTAACATTTCGACGCCCAGAACGGGTGTCATTGTCAAAATACAAAATATGTACTGAAAATCAACATGTTTATCTGATGAAAATCGGTCCGGGTTAGCCGGACTTCCGGGTTATCGGGGGCCGACTTATCGGGGTTCCACTGTACTTAAATTTTTGTTTGGATGAAGGTCTCAGTTTTTATCGCGCAATCTTTATAAGACTAGCAAATTTTATATTGAAATAAAAAAACTATTTCTGAATTGGTAAAATTCGTGAAAACCGCTTTTTTAAATACATTTTTCCCAATGATGAAAATATCTCTGCTACTATTCACGATCGGATATCGGTCTACAACTGCCACAACGATCACGCTGTCCGGGGTCACATGAGCAAGCTGTGGTCAGTGCACTTTATCCGTCATTCGCCTGGTTGTACAATCTCGGCACAGTATATAGGAGGCCTGCTCCTCCTACTCGCCGAATGTCGAAACAATTAAGATATGGCCTAAAATCAACGACCGACGTCGGTCCTGGGGACCGGCGAACTTCGCCAAACTTTTCAATTTCAATCACCATTCAACGCTCGTGAAAGGTCTCGGCTGAAGGGTTTCCATACAAAAGACGCTTTGCACTCACAAAAATGGGTAGTTTCTTATAGGGATTTTTGTATAACAATACGTTCTTCAACAAGTTTTGAGAATCTCGGATAAAAAAAGTCAAACAAATATTGTTAAGGAAACTAAGAAATTATGCTAAAACTTTTCTGCTAAAAGGAAGATCTCTTCGGTTTATTTTTAAGCTGAAGCTCTCCAATATGCGAAACCAAAAGTTGTAAACTCTGGATAACAAGTTATTAATAATATTATTAAGGGTTCATTTTACAAAAATTTATTAAATGAATGTGTTGAAAAGAAAAGTATGTTAAATCGTTTTGCAAAAAGTTATTAATTTTGATTCTAAAAGAAATATATATTACACAGAATACAAAAAAACCATTGGCACTGATATTCGTGGACTACGAGAAAATATTCTATACCATAAGCCAGCATAAAATTTATGTTAAAAGCATTGACAGAATGTCGAATAGACCATCGCTACACTAATATAATCAAATTCTTCTTCTTACAGTACCGTCTCCTATCGGAGTTTGGCTACCGTCACAGCAATCTTAACTTTGTTGGCTGCAGCTCTGAACAACTGTATTGAACTGCACCCATACCACTCCCTTAAATTTCGCAACCAGGAAATCCTCCTACGTCCCACATTTCTCTTTCTCGAGATTTAGCACATATAATCAAATATATGTGCCAAAATGCAGCGGATAGCGTAAGACTATCTGAACAAGAAACAAATAAATTCTGTATAAAGCGAGGAGTACGGCAAGGAGACACCGTCTCACCAAAACTATTCACGACGCTTTTAGAACACACTTAACAGATGTCAGATCTGAACAAATAGATATAGTATACAGTTGAGTCCCTGAATCTTTAGTCGTGCGTCACTTAGGCCATTCGCACACACAGCTGCCAAAAAGAAACCAGTTGGTAATTTTAGTTACCAATCAGTTACTTAGTAGTCACTGTCCATGTATTTTAATGAGCGTCCGCACACAGCACTACTAGTTAGCAGCCGGTCTATAATGCGGGAATGATCAGTCGACAGCGGACTGGACATGCAGGTCGCTGGGGGACTAGTTTCTAGCCTTTTGTGATATTTTGTCAAAGTTTAACAAGCAAAATCGGCGGAATCGTTTAATATAAAATTAGTGCAAGAAGTGGAAAGCATCCGTGCCTATATAAACTTAATTAACTAGTACCTACCTATTGATGGGAAATAATCCACAATTTTACTAAAAAAATGATTTTATTAACGTTTCGTAGTCCAAATCGGATGCCGTTGTCAAAATACAAAAAATATTAATGAATTAAACAAAAATGTTGTTGCTTAGTAAAAAATTCTTCTAATATGTATTTTTTTTATCTGACTCATTTATATCGACAATTCAGACATATATTATACATTTTAAAGTAGAAGACTTTAAAATGATATTGCTAATATTTATGAGTTGCGTTTCTGGGACGACTCTACTGAAATATAGTTTATTCGATTACATGAGATCAACCCCGATTCAAGAATATCCGTCACAAAAAATCATGACATGTGATCTGTTTTTAAAAATACAACTACATGCAACGGTGACAATAAATAATAACAGCAATATGATTTTAAAGTCTTCTACGTTAAAATGTATAATATATGTCTAAATTTCCGATATAAATGAGTCAGATTAAATAAATTATTAGAAGAATTTTTTACTAAGCAACAACATTTTTGTTTAATTCATTAATATTTTTTGTACTTTGACAAGGGCATCCAATTTCACGTCGAAATATTAATAAAATTATTTTTTAGTAAAATTGTGGCTTCTTTCCCATCAAAAACTAGTTAATTACAAAAATTTCACAAGAAAATAGATTCAGGACAACATAATATATAAACTTAAACACCGCCTAACAAAGCTACTCAGTACAAAGTACAGTCAAGAAGTGACTCGTTTTATTATATTTCGGTAGCGTAATGTGCGAGCCATAGTTGATAACCCGTTGATAACCCTGATTACCAACTAGTTTAGTTTCTTTTTAGTAGTTGTGTGTGCGAATAGCTATTTGTATAACAAGGGAGGAAAGTGCTACCTTTCCTCCCGAGAATGAAGTTTACTGCCCGACGCGTAGCGGAGGGCAGTAATCATTCAAGGGAGGAAAAGGCACTTTACTCCCATGTTATACATATGGTTTTTCCACCTTCCTCAAATAACAAGTCATTTTTTCATTTCTACTTAATTTATTTACGTAACTAACCAACAAAATTTATTAGAACTAAAACAAGCAAGTAGGTACATTATAACTGTCAACTGTCAAATATACGTCAAATTATTAATGTAAACATTGTTAAATCAAAATAACAATTTACTGTTTTTTACCATTCTACAGAATACAGGGGGTTTTATAAATAAACGTTAAAATGTATAGATACTTACGTAATAGAAAATAGATATTGTACAGGGCGTCCATAAGTTGTATTTCATGAATGAAATACCATGACGTCACTTTTACTTTTCCTCCCTAGGGAGGAAAAAATTTTTCCTCCCTAGGGAGGAAAAGTACAACTTTGCTCCCTAAAATCAGGTCCGGAAAAGTATACTTTCGGTAGAGGTAGGTGGAAAAAGCCTTTACTGTCATTTGCTGTTGCGTTTAGTAAATTTCAATTTCCGATTTATCATCGACTTATTTCGTATGCTTTATATGATGACGCACGGGTAAAGATTCGGGGACTCAACTGTAAACAGTGGCGGATTCAGGGGAGGGCGATGGGGCGATTGGCCCCCCCTCTATAACCAAGTTATACAGTGAGCACGTAAAGGTTGGAATAAATTCATTTTCTCGAGAACGGACGATTTTGGAAAAAAATCCCGAAACAAGTCGATTTTTATTTTTAAATTGCGACTTTTTGGCATATTTATCATACTAGTGATGTCACTCATCTGGGCGTGATGACGTCATCGATGATTTTTTTAAATGGGAATATGGGTCGTGTGATAGCTCATTTGAAAGGTAATTTAATTCTTTATTTAGTAATATCAACATTTACATAATTATTTATACAGGGTGTCCAAAAAAATTTTTTTTCATCAAGTTTATTGACATAAAAAGAAGAATGCATGTAATTTATTTAGTCCAAAATACATTTTACTGCTCTCAGAAAACAGAAAAAAATGTTTATTTGAAAAATAATCATTGCTTTTTGCTTAAATTAAATATTCAAACTGTTAAGACGAAGGTGGGTGGCGGCTTTAATTTTGAATTTAAGCAAAAAACAATATTTATTTGTCAAATAAACATTATTTCTTGTTTTCTGATAGCAGTCAAACGTATTTTGAGTTAAATAAATTACACACACTCTTCTTTTTGTCAATAAATTAAATTCAAAAAAAAATTTTTTTGGACACCCTGTATAAATAATTATGCTAAGTTTATATTATTGAATAGAGAATTGAATTACCTTTCAAATGAGCTATAACACGACCCCTATTCTTATTTAAAAAAATTAAAGATGGCGTCAACACGCCCAGATGGGTGACGTTACTAGTATGGTACATATGCCAAAAAGTCGCAATTTAAAAATAAAAATTTACCTGTTTCGGGATTTTTTTCCAAAATCGTCCATTTTCGATATAATGAATTTATTCCAACCTTTACGTGCTCACTGTATAGATTATAAAAACATACATTTATTCATTTATTTTTAATAGAAATTTAGCCAATCGCCCCCCCCCCCCTTGAAGATGCGGGATCCTGTTGGATCCGCCACTGCAAGATCCTATTGGATCCGCCACTGACTGTAAAGGTAGAGAACTTCAGTCATTGGAGATTCGCAGATGACATCCTCCTTATAGCAGGTCATATGAGTAATGCAATAATAATATTGAAAAAATTATATCATGCTTCCTTACAGGTCGGACTAAAGGTTAACATAAACAAGGCGCAAATAATGACTAATCTGGTGCTAAATGGTAATATTGTTAATGAAGGGATATTGAGCAGACTTTATCTTATAAGTACATGGGACATGCAAGTCGGTTGGGCAGAGATAACCAGGCATGTGAACTCCCACGTCACATAAGATTAGCCTAGGCAGCGTTTGGTAAATTAAACTATGTATTTAAATCGGACTTACCCATATGCCTCAAAAGGAAAATCTTTGACCAGTTTGTGTTACATACTGTTACGGTTTTCTATGCAACCTTCACAAGACATTTCCTATAAAATAGAAATACTTCAAAACCCCCCCTGGTTACGCCTATGGTAGTTCCTATAAAATAGTTGGTTCGTTTGCAAAATGGGTCTGTTGTGAGTTGTTTTAGGAATGTCTGAGAACATTTGTCTTGACGACAGTGCTCGGCATTGCAAAATTAAGTTGTATTTTGCTAATCCAGATTCATCCGCCATAAAATAGTTTGGTTTTACAAAAAACCATCGTCTAAGACGGATTTAAAACTATAGATTTTGTGAGCGGATGAATAATTTTGAGTTGGTTACTGTGACATAACCCCTCCCTGTTGGCCACCTAAAAACTCAGGTAAATATCTTTAAAACTGTTATTAGGCGTATAGTCTCTTGTGTTTCTCCTGTCTTGTCCCTACTGACAGTTTTGTTTTCTATCCTTGGTAGGCCAATTTCGTGAGGACATACCTTGGGGACTAGTGGCTGTCCGCTGTCCAACAGCTAGTAACCAACGGGTAGTTCCAACCAACACCTAGTGTAACCAGAGTCATCACCAATTATGTTGTAGATTTGATTTATATTGGTTTTACCTCCTTATTAGATAATCTCTGCGTTTGTGTATCTTCTGCGAGGATATCTGTAGTAAGTTATAATGTATCCGTAGTGTGTGGAAGTTGTATCGATTTAATTTTTGATCATTTATATGAGATCAGGATATTTTGATATGTGCCTTAAAACGTATTTATTTGAATGTGCATGATATTTTTAATATGCGACAAAATACATGCATCTCAAAACTTTCCAAACATCGTAAAAAGCTGGTTATTAATGTCCAAGCTTCCCATAGATCTAGGATAGAGCAGGCTAGAGCCGCCTTTAGAAGGATGTCCAAGGTGTTATATAACACAGACCTAAAATTGGCATTGAGGATCCGCCTACTTCACTGCTACGTGTTCTCGGTCTTACTTTACGGTGTCGAGTCCTGGACTGTGAATAAAATCGATCTAAATCGCCTTGAGACTTTCGAAATGTGGTGCTATAGAAGAATTTTAAAAGTTTCCTGGGTGGAGAAGATTCGAAACTCCACAATACTAGAACGTCTCAGCAAGACTACTGAGATCATAAAAAGCATCAAGCAAAGAAAGCTGGAGTATTTCGGACATGTAATGAGAGGTCCCAAATATAGGTTGCTACAAAATATCATGCAAGGAAAAATAGCAGGCAAACGCAGTCCAGGACGAAGAAGAACCTCATGGTTGAAGAACTTGCAAGATTGGTATGGTGTTGATAAGCATGCTCTTTAGGGTGGCAGTGAATAAAATTAAGATAGCTATGATGGTAACCAACGTTCTGAAAGGACATGGTACATGAAGAAGCTTCCATGGCCCACCGCAGGACGCTACATACTCTTAGATATCTCACTTCATCGTGGAGTATTATTGTAGTCAGCCGTTTGTCGAGAAAGACAAAATATTTATTACATTTCATGACTATACTAAATTTACAATCAAGATGCAGTAGAAATAAACAAACCAAGACAACGTTAAATGCTACTGGGAGCACTCCCGAATTATAATTTACAATGTATTATTGTGTTTCAATTTATCAATCAAAGATAGAATAAAAATTTGAATTTTTTTAATATAACGCGGGCACATAAATTTGATACACCCTGTATATTGATTTGTAAATATTTATTAGAAGTTAGCTTTCAACGCAAAGTGGTTTCTCGTTAATTAATTTTTCCATGAAGAATATTAAAAACATTTTTGTAAATAAAAGTGAAGTGAAAGTTATTTACGATTAGTATTTTAAACCGATTGTTTATTACGGGAAAAATAGAAGCCATAGGTAATTAGTTCTTAGAAAATTAAGGTAAAGAAAATTTGGAATTTTATTCTTTGTGTTTAACCCCGAGTAAATTTTGTAGAATTTCCCGAAAGTAATTAGTATGATGGTAGAAATAATTTTGAAAGTATGAGTGGGTTTTCGAATGAAAAAAAGATAGGGGAGAGAGAAATGTTTCTGATTGGCTTGGAAATTTGGAATGGGGAAAGTTTTGTTTGAATGTTGAGACAGTTTGGAAAAGAAAAGATCATTGTATTACCGGCAGCCGAGAGGAGCAGTCAAAAGTTTTCGTGAGTAGTTCAGAAGCAAGTACTAGTTGTTGTGTTTGATAAGTGAGAGTAGCTGAAAAGTGGAACGAGAGACAAATCAAATCGAGAAGAATTGATTCTGTAAAGTCCAAGAGAGTAAGTTACAAGAATTATCGTTATTAAAATTATTTGTGACACCAAGTAAAAAAGATACTTGGGTCTCAGGAGATTATTGTTGAGAGAAAGAGAGGAGAGAGATTTGGAGTTTATTGAACGAGTCCTGGTCAAAGGAAGCCTGGCTTGTGTTTTGGAGAAATAGTTGCTGGTATCCTGCTGGATTGTTTGCTGAGAACGGAGAGGGCTTTGATTGGTAGCCTAACATAATCAACAAGGAGCTGTTTGGGTCAAGAGGAGATATCATTGTGTGTGAATCAAAAAGTTCAGTCAATAACCTATGTGATAGATTTTTTTTATAATCAGAAGTTAATTTTTGTTTAAATTTGTTTAATTTAAATTAAATTAAATTAAGTTAAATTTGTTTGTTTAGCTGGGTTTATTAATGGTATCAAGAACAAAGCGATAAATATTTGTTTGAATTAGATTAATTTATATGGTATAAGTTTCTTTTGGACAGTTATGCCCACAGAATTTAATTGATAAATTTACAGAACATTGCTTTTGATAATAAAGGTAATTGTATGTTTTTATTTATGATTTTTCTATTTATGTCCTTTTCCTATTTTATCCCGATAAGGATCAACTAAGAGATACTGAAACCACGAGAGAAGATAAGTATAACATAAGATAATTTAGACATTTTTTTATATTATAAAAAGGCACCCTGAGATTCTTTCTTAATTTTTATGTATGATTTGTGTTAATTAAATAATTGATCAAGTAAATAACAATTAATATAAAAGTAATAGAAAGCAGATCATAATAGTATATACATTGTAAATCCGAAATCATGATTTCCAAAGTTTATACATTGTAAATTATGATTCGGGAGTGCTCCTAGTAGCATTTAACGTGTCTTGGTTTGTTTATTTCTACTGCATCTTAAATGTAAATTTAGTATACATGTACACAAAAGCAAAAAAAATTCTTTACTCAACGTTGTTACCTACCCATTAAGCAAATATGCATTATTTAAATAAATACGCTCTTCAAAGTCTTACGGTTCTTTTGTAAAAACATAGATCTGCTCTCGTAATTCAATACCATTATGTATTTACGGAACATATGACTTAATCAGGTGAAAATGATCGGCATCTACTAAACTAGCTAATGTTAATATTCAGCAATCTAAATCTATCTAAATGAGATGTAATCGTTTCCGTTTGACAGACACTATTAAATCAATTTAATTAAATTGACCTATGGCTCGCAGCAATTTAGTACATACCTTAGCTACAATTTGTCATCATTAGTTAGTCAGTTCATTCATTAAGAAGTTCATTCATACTTACGTATGTTTACGGAAGTTCCAAATTTCGCAAAAAATAATTCAAACAAATTTTTAGACATCTCTTCTTCTTTTTCATTTCTTTTTTTTTTTTGTGTAGACATGACTTAGTCCGTTTTGTTCAATGTGCTTGCAAAGTTGTTCCATCGTTTTCGTGCTCTTCCCACTGATCGTCTTCCTATTATTGCCCTCTCTCACCGTCCTTACTAATCTATTTGTTGTCATTCTGCTTATGTGGTCGTTCCATTCTACTCTTCTGTTTTTTTCCCAGTTATTAATGTTGTCCACCTTGCATCTTCGTCGCATATCTGTACTTCTAGCTCCGTCCCATTCATAGTGTCTACCATCGATTTTTCCAAGGGTTTTCATCTCTGCTGTTTCTAGCATTATTTTTGTCCTGTCGGTATCAGGTCGTGTTCCTGCCGCGTATGTCATTATTGGGCTGATGACTATTTGACTAATGACAGGCAACCTGTGGCTTTATTTGCTCTATTCACTTGATTTTCACGCCTGTTTCGAGCTTTCCCTAACTAGATAAACACAAAAACCCGGGCAAGTAGGACCCAACCCTTGAGCACCAGGTCTCTGAACCGAGCTTAACTCGGGTCAGAGGTCTGGGGCCCAAGCAAGCAATTTTAGTACCGCGGACAAGTCGCAAGAAGATAACAGGCATATAGCGCTTCACGCTGGCCTGATTTGCAAATCGATTAGGCCACCACGTTGGAATTCTATTACCCAGGATTCCCACGTGAAGAGCATTTGGCTGATAGTTATGCTCCTATCGCGCATCACCGTGCTAAAGGGGGGAAAGGATGGGCTGGAGCATTGGAGCGCGTTGGAGTGACTCATGTCTTAGACTCGCGTTAATACATCTCGCTCCAATGAATTGTTACACCCGAACGTACTTCCGTAGGGGTGAACAAGTCTCACGGGTCGGGTTGAATCAAATTGCTTGCTTGCCTAACTAGATAGTGTGATGCCCTAGATATTTGAAATCTAACACTTCCAATATTATCTGACCTTCCAGCTCTAATTTACGTCATAGTAGATTTGTAACCTACCTTCTAAAAATAAAAGAGGAACAGTGTTACTAAGTTTGTGATATTAAAGTGACAGTAAAATACATCCTAATTCACTCTTCAAGATACGCCGTTGAAATACTGCATCACCACCTTTCAACAGAGTAACAGAACTGTCAAACGACTGTAAATATGTTTCTAACTTTTTAGTGCTTTGGAAACCGATACAACCTATCAACATCTTTAACACATTTGTATGCCACACACTAAAAAATATTTTGAAAATTTGAGATAAACATAAAAAAGAACAACATAGCATGATTATTAAAAAAAAATAAAATATATGAAATTGATAGCTCCAAAAAGTATAGAAAAATATTCTTCTTCTTCATGTACCATGGTCCTTTCAGAACGTTGGTTACCATCATAGCGGTCTTATTTTTATTCACTGCCACATTAAATAGCATGCTTGTGTCAAGTCAACACCATACCAATCTCGCAAGTTCTTCAACCATGAGGTTCTTCTTCGTCCTGGACTGCGTTTGCCTGCTATTTTTCCTTGCATGATATTTTGTAGCAACCTATATTTGGGACCCCTCATTACATGTCCGAAATACTCCAGCTTTCTCTGCTTGATGCTTTTTATGATCTCAGTAGTCTTGCTGAGACGTTCTAGTATTGTGGAGTTTCGAATCTTCTCCACCCAGGATACTTTTAAAATTCTTCTATAGCACCACATTTCGAAAGCCTCAAGGCGATTTAGATCGATTTTATTCACAGTCCAGGACTAGACACCCTAAAGTAAGACCGAGAACACGTAGCAGCGAAGTAGGCGGATCCTCAATGCCAATTTTAGGTCTCTGTTACATACACCTTGGACATCATTCTAAAAGCGGCTCTAGCCTGCTCTATCCTTGATCTAATTTCGCCGTGACTTTCTGCGTTACGATTTAATTGCTGTCCAATGTAAACGATTATATCAACTTGCTCAAGTTTGATATTATTTACATATATAGACGGTTTTATATGCTGTTGTTTACTTATTACGAGTATTTTGGTTTTCCGTATGTTCAGATCCAGACCTGCCTCACTATAACTCTCAACGACACTATCAAGTAGTGTTTGCAGATCTTCTTGAGTAGAAGCTAGGAGTACTGTATCGTCCGCATATCGCAAATTATATTGATGACTTCACCGTTCACAAGTGTTCCTTCTTGTTTTTCAGAAAGTGCTTTTCTGAAAATTCTTTCGGAGTAAACGTTGAAAAGCAGGGGTGACAAGAGGCATCCCTGCCGTACTCCTCTTTTAATACTAAGAGCCTGTGATTCCACACTATCTACTAAAACTTATGTTGTTTGATTCCAATATAAATTTGCAATTATTCGAACATCTCTGGCGTCCAAGCCAATGTCTTTTAGAGCTTCGATCAATATAGAGTGCTTAACACGATCAAATGCCTTTTGGAAGTCAATAAAACAACAGTATATGTCTAAAGATATATTTCGACATCTTTGAGCAAGTACGTTCATCCCAAACAGTGCCTCTCTCGTTCCAAACCCGTTACGGAAACCAAACTGTCATCCAGGTATTCCTCGCATTTATTGTAGATACGACCATGTATTACCTTCAGAAAAATATTAGAAAAAAATAAAAGCTAAAAATAAAATACAGGATTAATTCAATAATGCGATAAAAAATCAATCGGAATAACAACAAAGACAATAACAAAAATGGTTACCAAAATAGCAATCGAGGAAGCCGTTTGTGAAATTCAAAAAAGGTAAAACTGTTGGACCAGATGATATCTCTGAAGAAGTAAAGATCACCGAGAACATAAAATATTTTCCAATTGTGGTATACCAGGTTCACAATTACATACTATAATGGACGCATGCCTAAGTGCGATGTCACATTATGCGTTTTGACCGGATGCATTTCCACCGCATCCGGCCAAAACGCATAGTGTGACAGATCGGCCCGAATTGGGCACTAATGAAAGGCACGAAAAAGTTAAAAAATTTGTTATTTTAGTATGTAGGACACTATGAGATGCAAAGTGGCATAACCCACAACCCACAATCTTACCAAAACGCTTTTATTACATTACAGTTATCCCTTATTTAAGTATTTTCAGATGCAGAGTGGCTCAAGTAACCAATGCTTAAGCCACTCTGCACCTGAAAATACACTCTGTTTTGGGTTAGGTCACTTTGCATCTCGTATTGTCATAGATCTGTGGTGTTTGGGAGACATATAAAAACTCCAAGATACATGTTTTTCAGTATGGAAATTTTGGTATGGTCACCTTCTAAAAAATCAAATTAAAAACAACTTTTTATAATAACGGTTTTCAATTTTTTCAAACATTTTTGGTAAAATTAATAATAAAAAGTTTCCCGTATGACAGACACGATGTATATCGACTACTTCTACGTACCTAAGTTATTGTCAATCTTTCCTCTACACTTATGAAGTTTCTAAATTTAATATTTTCTTTTTATATTTTTCTTTTGTTATGTGAAGTGCTCCACAACAACAACTAATCTATTTAAAGCATCAGTTAATAAAATAATTATAGCCAGAATGATCGCCAATATTCGAAACGAATAGGCACTAAAAGAAGAAGAATGTGAAGTTTAACTTAAAAGTGTTGATTGACATCCGGTAATATTGAAAAATTTATCATTAAAAAGACGAATCTTTTCGAAAAACCTCTGAAAGTTTTCCATTCAATCACGTTGGGAAAAAAACGGATGAACCCAATACTGGTTCTCTCAACATTCCCTCAGCTTCCAATACAGGAATTGCTAACAATTTCGTTTTCAAAACGTTTTGAGACATCGTTACGCGCTTACAAACTGCACCAGACCACAGTATAAATATTCCATGTGGTGAGACCGCTCCCGTCTGAAAAAAATTTCTGATTCGATTTCCTTGTGGATTCCTATTCAAAAATGTCCCCTTTAAACAAATCTGAAGGGTGCCGGGCGGAATTTTTGGGCAGAAATTGTTTAAACAATTTTTTTAAACAAATACAAAAGATCACGTTTTTTGCTCTGAAATATATATTTTTAGGTTTTCTGGAACATTCTAAATAAGAAAGGTATCTTATTTAAATTAGTATTTTTGAGGTTGCCAGATACTTAATTTCAAGGTTAAACATTCAGCTTCAAGAGTCTGAAGAGTGATCGCGTCTAACTTTAATTTATACCGTTGTTTTTTAATTGTTAAATATGCATGTTTATCCGATTTTTTTGCCGGTGCGGCGCACTCTATTTCAAAAATCTCCTATATTCCTCCGAAAAATATTTTTTCGACTTCCTTTGGAACATTCTAAATAAAATAAGTTTCTTGACATTTTTCTCAAAAGTTAATCGTTTTCAAGTTATAAGCGATTTAAAATCCGAAAAATGACAAAAAAACGTATTTTCGGTTTTTAAATCGCTCATAACTTTAAAACTATTTACTTTTGAGAAAAATGTCAAGAAACTTATTTTATTTAGAATGTTCCAAAGAATCTACAAAAAATATTTTTCGGAGGAAAATAGGAGATTTTTGGAATAGAGCGCGCCGCACCGGCAAAAAATCGGATGGACATTCATATTTAACAATTAAAAAACAACGATTTAAATTAAGGTTAGACGCGATCACACTTCAGGATCTTGAACCTGAATGTTTAAACTTCAATTTAAGTTTATGGAAACCTCAAAAATACTAATTTAAATATGAGTGTTTAAGCCTCGAAAATTTTCGCATTTTTCATATTTTAAATCACTTATAACTCGAAAACTATCAATTTTTGAGAAAATTTACAAGATACCTTTCTTGTTTAGAATGACCCACGAAACTTAAAAATATATGTTATGGAGCAAAAAACGTGATCTTTTGTATTTGTTTAAAAAAATTGTTTAAACAATTTCTGCCCAAAAATTCCGCCCGGAACCCTTCATATTTGTTTAAAGGGGACATTTTTGAATCGGAATCCACAAAGAAACCGAATCAGAAATTTTTCCAGACGGGAGCGGTCTCACCACATGGACTAAAAGAGCCTCTATATACTGTGACCAGACTAAACGCATAGTGTGACAGATCGGTCCCGTTGCGTTTCCACCGCATCCGGCCAAAACGCATAATGTGACATCGCACTAATTGTGGTATAAGTGGTAAACCAAGCAATAAACACAGCGGGAGTTTAATGAATTAGGATTTAAATTATTGGTCCTGATAACTTTTTCAACAATAGAAGATTTATAAGGTGGGATTATTTTTATTACTTTACCATCATTTTGAAGAACTTATACTGGTAAACCTTATATTGGTTTATGTGACCACTTTCTGTTTTTCTCGGCTAATCTATATATGTAATTCTAAAAAATACCTAACAGTTATAATTGATATTTTACCGTTTACCACACTCTGCTGGACTGAGATAAGCCCCATTATCTACACTAAAATCACTTAGTGTAATTAAGTGGTAGAGACCGTCCGATAACAAAACAATGACCCGGTGTTGTGTCTCATTAGGGGGATTTTAAGAGGCACTAGGTATTTAAATGTTCAAACTGTTACAATAACATGCAATGTTATTCTAACTTACATGCAATTTCTATTTGTATTGACCAGCCTTAAAATCAGATTTGAACACAAATAGAATATTTGCGATAATATTTACTTTGACTTTAAAAAATAGTTATATTCGCCATCATCGCTGGCGTTACAGCACTTCGTGAGTCTTTGCCGCGTTTATAAAAGAGCGGTTAACCTTTGAAAAAATGCTTAGAATATCTTTTTGCGTTTTCCCTCTTGGTAATTTTTTCGAAAATTTTTTCTTTACTTCGATGTATTTTAGATTTTACAAAAAATGCCTTAAGTGGTGATTTTTGCAATTTTTTTTCTAAAAAACTTCTAAATTCTAATTCTACAAAAAGCTTTATAATCGATAACCCTTCAATTGCAAGTAATGGTTATTTATGAAACAGTTCGTGAAGTATGCTTTTTGCGAACGCACGCGATGTTTAGAGCACGAGCGACAACGGAGCGAGTGCTATATATCGCGTAAGTTCGCAAAAAGTACTTCACGCACAGTTCCATACAATATTTTATCTATGATGAACAAATAAAAAAACTGTAACTCTTCGTCACTGTCATTTATTTCTATTCTACAATTTTTAGAACTTTGACCTTTAAAAATTCTAACTTCTTTCAAACCACAAAACTGTCAAAACTTTTGTCGTAATTTATTGCTCATTATGTCATCACTATGACAACGCGAAAGTTCAGGATATTTGATTATATAAAAGTGTGTCAAAAACAGTGTGAAAAAGTAAGTCCCATTTAAAATACATTGTTACTTCACGCACACTTTAAACACTTCACGCACTGCTAGCTATAATGACAGTTTTCACAAACTAAAAACTTTATACATAATATGACATAGAGTAGATAATAGTATATTGTACAACAAGAGAGAAAAAAAACATATTTCTCACGAGCGCAGAAGTTTGTTGGCACGAGCCGAGGTACGAGTGAGGCGAGTGCCGCAAATCAAGCGAGAGAGAAATATGTCATTTTCTCTCGTGTTGTACACTGTACTTTTTCTATGGATGCGATTTTGTCAAGAGTTCAAACTTCAAAATTAAATAAATTAGGTGCTTTTAGGTATATTATATGCCTAAATTGAAATAAAATACATATATACACATAGGTATTTAATATTCTATGCCTTTCGACCAATATTGCCGTGTCAGCAAGTATGTACAACGCGAGGCGCGTAAATCTTTGTTTAAAACTTTGTTTTTGGCAAGATTAAAACTTTGTTTTTAGTAAATCATTATTTGTTTTTGTGAGCCAACCATTCATATAAAATTAAATCTAAATGCTTACAAAGTTTCTAATTACAGTTCTAACTATATTTATAATGACTTGCATCATGCTGCTTACTTACTTTAAAGTAAAAATCGAATATTGGTTTTAAATTTAATTGAAGGTAACGGATAAAGAAGAGAAAATAGATTATAGGCTGCACCACAAAGCAATTTGCAACAACTCGCAATATCTTCGCTTAAATTACTTCTTGCATCTTACTCCTTAAAGTGATTGAAGGCTTCATACGGTGTGTAAAATATGAATTTACTACGACGAAAAAACTACTTAATATTAATGACAAATGAACATATTACAGACATCTATATGCAAAAGGACTTAATTTAATGTGTGAAAAAGTAAAACTGTGTATTATTGACTTAATAGCCAAAAAAAGGGAAGATGAAAGGAAGACAAAGAAGCGTATACACTCAACAGGTAACACTCAATCATTTGTTAGACCTAGTGTCTATAAGTGTAAGTGTACATGTTTTAACTCCATTCATTAGTATACTGAAGACGTTTTCATCTTAGTGTTATGTCTTGTATAACAATAAGAATCTTTAAAGATAAATTTATATTGTACCTACATATTAAAATATTCATTTTTGTGAATGCGGCTCGAGCATGTTGAGCTTTTTATGAGTTTTCCCCTCATTCCATAACACCTAAGGGTAAGGCCACACGGGCGATAATTTACGGCGCCGTAAGAGCAGTAAACCTGAGGCATTGGTTGACTAACTCCTATTTCACCTAAAATTGGTGGAGGAGTTAGTCAACCAATGGGTTGACTGCTCTTACGGCGCCGTAAATTATCGCCCATGTGGCCTTTCGCTTTTACAGGTTTCTTTGTTTCAATACTACTGACTACACAGTCACTTTTTTTTTGGTTTTTTTTTGGCTTGGACTATAGTCATTCAGCCAGTCTCAATCAAAAGTAAATGTATTAAGAGGAAACAGTAGCGATCAACAGTTAGCGAAAACGCGTTCCAAGATTGCGGCTGTAATTTTGAATATTTTTTCAAGATATTTGGCACACCTATTCATAATATAATAAAGAATGGCGGTACAGAGCCCAATTTGAAAAATATATTAATATGTGGAAATTACTCTGTAATTAAATACAATATTAAAAAAACGAGCCTGTACCGCCATTAAGAAGAACAAAAAAATACACTTTCTTTAAATAAACTTTTTTATCCGATGCCTAGTTTTTGTGTCATTTTGGAACTACTAATGAAATAAAAAATTTTAGTAGTTCCAAAATGACACAAAATCTAGGCATCGGATAAAAAAGTTTATTTGAAGAAAGTGTATTTTTTTGTTCTTCTTAATGGCGGTACAGGCTGGTTTTTTTAATATTGTATTTAATTACAGAGTAATTTCCACATATTAATAAATTTTTCAAATTGGGCTCTGTACCGCCATTCTTTATTATATTACGAATACGTGTGCCAAATATCTCGAAAAAATATTCAAAATTACAGCCGCAATCTTGGAACGAGTTTTCGCTACCTGTTGATCGCTACTGTTTCCTCTTAAAGATATTGCCAATTAGTGAAACATGGTTATTATAATAATATTACATTTTTTTTACTTCTTATTTACCTACTTATTACAGCTAATGTACATACTATGTTAATAAATATTATAAATATATTATAATACTTAATGTTTATCAAGAACACATAGTGTATACATGTTACAAATAAAAATATTAATGTTAATATTAAAATAAATGCATTCTTTTTTTTATTTTCTTTAATTAAATTTTAGTTTTCTTTTTGTTTTGTTCTTTTTTTTTTCTTTTGTCACTACGATAAGATGTCAACCCCGTTCAACTCCTCGGAGGTTTAAATCCTCTTAGTGATTGTTTTTTTAATTTTTTTTATTTTTTTTTATTTCTTTTTTTTTTAATTTTTTTTAAACATATTTTACAAATACCTAGAACTAATTACAATAATATTTTACTATCCGACAAGAAAGAACTATTCCGGCGCGTAACCAACAAAATTATAATTGCTAGAATGATTTCCAATCTCCGATAGGAGCGGAACTTTAAGAAGAAGAAGAAGAAGAAAGATATTAATTAAACAGTCAAAAGTTTTCTTTTTATTCAGTGACAGAATAAAGAGAATATTTACAGGGAGTGGGATGTTCTGGTCTATAATTCTTTTAATTAGGTGATTGGTTAGGTGTTTATGCTTCTTGCATTTAAAAAATATGTCGTTTAAGTCACTTTTAACCTCACATTCTTGACAAATATTTGAATCTAATATGTTTATTTTAAATAAATGTGCAGGATAACATGCATGTCCAAATCTAATTCTACTGATGGTGAATATGTATTTGCGAGGGAGGGTGAAATTCTTGTACCAAGGTTTTTCCGGAATAATCGGTTGTATCAAACTGTATTGTGTTGTTGATATGTTACAGTACCTTTCCCAGTGTTTTCCAGTTCTTCATTTGTTCAGTTCTTGTACACAGTCACTTGGTTTTCTTGATATTTAACTTGAATCCCATCTCTCTATTCTCATCCGCCCCGCAATTCAAGAGTTACTGCTAGTCTTTGAGTGTCTTTTCTAAAAGTGAGGTATTATCAGTTAAGAATAACACCTCACCAGTTCTCTCTAATATAAAGCTTACTTTAGGTTAGGTGATTCTTTTTAGTGCGGACTTAAAGACTATTGCCTTATCATGTTTGCTTATTAGGACACGGTCTATCTGATTTTTAATTTTCCATCAAGGAAGGTCTATGTTACCTTATTTGTTGACTTTATGATCAAAACTTCATTTTGTTCTCTGTAGTTTTGATTAGCTTTTTACCATTTTTACCTGTGATTTATTTGTTTACAATATGTTTACACTGATTATTTATGCAAATTTCGTCACCTTATTATTATTCTATATCTATATATTTCATATGGTCCGACTTTGGCATTCATGTTTTCAATTATTATTTTTATATAACATTGCTGAATTTCTTCCATTAAAGTGCTTAGCTCTTCGTAGAATTCTGTTTGGGTTTCCAAATCTTTAACACAAGTGGACCAGTGCGCAGATGTGCGTTAATAGTATTTAGGCTTCTATACTTTCATCTACCCCTCCTGTAACATATTCGATGTGATATTGCTCGGAAATCTACTTGGAAATTTACTTTTGACACCATAAATCCCACTCCAAAATATCTATTGGTCCCCCATTCTTTCACAGGGTGCTCTTTCCTAGCACTCTGTTCATAAGTATGTACCTGCTCATAAATACCTACTTCTTACATTCTACGTCGCAGTTTTTACTATTTCCTTAGATTGTTGCCTTTTTGTGCTTATGTCTCCGTTCTCCAGAGTCGTATTCCTTTTCCTTGTCATTTTGGTATCTTACTTCTTTAATTATTGCTTTTCTTCTGTTAGTTTTTGGAAATTTTTCTTTCTGTTAATTGTTTTTTCTTTTTATCTCATATATATTCCTTTACCTTTACCATGAACTTCTTGTAGCCTGTTTTTTTCTTTACTTTTTTCTTCTTTTGCAAATTTATTTGTTGTGAGTCTAAACACTGTGATGAATACAAGTACCTGGGCATGAAGAAACTCAAGATGGAACACTCGATGCTGCTATTTAAAGACGAAAACGTATAAGGTAGAAAAGCCATATCCATGATGGCTCTCTGTGGAACCAAACAATATCTAAAGCCAACAAATAGCTCATATACAATACCATACTTAAAATTGTAATCACATAAGGCAGTGAAGTTTGGTCAATGAAACAAAGAAGAGCAGCATGCAAATCAAGAAGATCGTTGAAGAAACAAGTTTTCGACCAATGCGTGCTACCGGTGATGAC
Source organism: Diabrotica virgifera virgifera (assembly GCF_917563875.1). Taxonomy (NCBI): domain Eukaryota; kingdom Metazoa; phylum Arthropoda; class Insecta; order Coleoptera; family Chrysomelidae; genus Diabrotica; species Diabrotica virgifera. The sequence goes on along the minus strand of NC_065445.1, from coordinate 264,151,472 downwards.
CTATGGTGCAGAAACATTATCGCTCACAAAGAAAAACGCACAAAACTAAGAGTAGCGCAGAGAAGAATGGAGCGATCAATGATAGGGACCACTCTGCGATACAGGGTTAGAAACGAAGATCTACGAGCTAAGACCAAAGTCATAGACGTCATTAAAAGAAGCTGTAACTTAAAATGGAAATGGGCTGGACACGTTGCCAGAATGAAGGACGGAAGATGGACTCGCAAACTAGTTGAATGGAGACCAAGAGCCGATAAACGTAGCAGAGGAAGACCACCAACACGATGGCAAGACGACTTATGAAAGACAACAAAAAACTGGATGCAGAAAGCACAAGATAGAACACTTTGGAGACAAACAGGGGAGGCCTATGTACAGCAGTGGATTGGGAGAGGCTGATGATGAGCACAAGAGAGAAGGAAAATAGGAAGGCTGAGATGAAGCTGGAGGGAGGAAATTGAAAAAGAACTAGAGGAAAGGGAAATCCTTCCAGGTCTATGGTTAAACAGAGAAGAATGACGGTTATAGGAATCAGAATGCGTCGGAAAATGCTGTAATCCGCTAGTAGCAGTAGTTTTTGTATTTTCTTTTCTTTCGATGCCATATCATTATTTATATAGATGAGGTGTTTTTTGGTGCTTCAACTTACTTTTCTTATTTAATATCGTAATTGTATCCATGATACGACAGAAAAATATAAAATTGCAAGAAGAGAAGTAACACAAATCTGCAGAAAAAAGAAAAGAGAACATCTAGACAAACAGTTGAAAACCATAGAAGAATCGTACATAAACAAGGAAATAAGAAATTTCTACCAAAAAGTAAAAAAATCTCGAGGAACTGTAAAAAGTAAAACAAGTTACTGTAGAAGTAAAGACGGTGTGCTTTTAGGAGAAACAACAAAAAAATTGAACAGATGGGCGGAGTATTTTGAAGAACTATTAAATGTAAAGAAACAAGGAGAACCCCAGGAAATAAAACAACATCAACAGGATAACACAGAACAACAATGTGAAGAAGAGCCTACACTACAAGAAGTAAAAGAAGCAATATTGAAGCAAAAAAATAACAAAAGCGCAGGAGAAAGCGGAATTCCGGCAGAGATTTTTAAAGCAGGAGGAGAAAAGCTGCAAGAAAAAATTTTCCGACTAATATTAACAGTCTGGCAAAAAGAAGAAATGCCACAAACATGGAACAACGCACTTATCTGTCCAATCTACAAAAAAGGTGATGAAACAAATTGCGAAAATTATAGAGGAATATCGCTATTAGAAGTGGCCTATAAAATACTTGCAAAAATCATCCAAAATAGATTGAAAATGAGGTAAACAGGATCATTGGGAAAACCAAGGAGGTTTTAGACCAGGAAGATCAACAACAGATTAAATATGTTTATTAAAACTAATACAGAACAACAGCAACGAACAAAATTTGGGACTGCACATGTTGTTCATTGATTTTAACAGGCTTACGACTCAGTAGACCGAGATATACTGTATGAAGCAATGAGATCATTAGGTATTTCAGGAAAGCTAATTAAATTAGTGAAAATTACGCTCAACAATACAATAAACACGATAATAATTGAAGGAAAGTTTTCAAAACAATTCACAGTAAATAATGGACTGAAACAGGGTGACCCTCTATCCACAGACTTATTTAACTTGGTACTAGAACACATAGTATTTAAGAAGGATAAACATTAATACAAACGGTACCATCTTTAATAACAGACAGCAGTTTATAGCTTACGCTGATGATCTAGTCATCCTAATAAGAACAAAGGCACACCTCTAAAAAATCTTCCGAAAGTTAAAACGGAAGTAAAAAGCAATGGACTAAGAATCAACCAAGGAAAAACTCAATACATGGTAATGAAAGGAGATATAAAGAAAGAGGATAACTATATAAAAATGAAAGAGGATGAATACACATTTAAGGAAGTATCAGAATTCGAATATCTGGGAGTGACTGTAACTAGTACTGGAAGGGAAGAAAAAGAAATAGATAAAAGATTATTGAAGGGAAGTCGAGTTGTGGGTTCCTTAAACACGGCATTAAAAGCAAAAAATGTATCAAGAAGTGCAAAAATCAGAATATATGAAACGATAATAGGACCCACAGTGTTGTATGCGAGCGAAACGTGGGTAATGAACCAACAGGAGGAGAAAAAGATACAAATATTGGAAAGGAAGGTCCTGAGAAAGATTTTTGGAGGTATACGGATAGCGAAGAAAACTTGGAGGAGACGAACAAATGAAGAAGTAATGAAGATGTATGGGAGACCAAAAATAACGACAAAAATACGAGCCCAAAGAGCTAGATGGCTGGGACATATTACTAGAATGCCAGAAAGTAGAAACGTCAAACGAATATTGAATGAGAGAGAATTGGGAAAAAGGAGACGAGGACGTCCAAGGAAGAGATGGTTAGAGGCTGCAGAGAGGGATTTAGAAGAAATCGGGGTGAAGGACAGGAGAAAGAGTGCAGAGGACCGAAAAGAATGGAGAAATATTATCCAGAAATTAGAAGCCCTAGGCCTACAAGGCCTGTAGATGAGATGTCCAGAAATCTCCAGAAATTATATGAAATGGAAAACGACCTCAAAGAAGTAGTCATGCAAGATATAATGAAATTGATCCATAATAAATAAATAAATTTTTTCCTTGAATCAACAAAAATCTTATCAGCACTTAAAATAAAACACAATAATTAAATAAGAGAATTAAAAGTCTCATGAAAGAATAATAAAGTAAAAAGCACACTTTTTAAAAAGATTATTTTTCTAATTAAAAGTTCTGCTGTGTCTGTGAGTAGGTAACAGGATTTAAAAACAAATTAATTTTTGTCACGAGGACGCAAAAACTTGTTGAATAACAGTTACGAAGATAGCTAAATAACTGTGAATCGATAGGAAGTCATAATTATTCTTTTTACTTTTATTGAACGAAGCCTTTAAATTTTTAGTTACGGTTTAATGGGTACCTTATATATTAAATAAATAATATTTTTCTTTTAGTTGTACCCACTGTCTTTTTGTATAAATGGTAGATAAAAATAATTTTGATCAACTTATGGCAAATACAGTTGTTCCAACGGATCTTTGCACACAATTTAATTACCTTTTATACTTGGTCTCTTTTTTACTTACAGAAATAGTATCAGTATCGCGAAGTTACGCTACTTGTCCATGGAAACCACAATAAGTTACACATGGATAAGCGATAAGGCATGTCGTTGATACATTATTTACTAAGAATTTTGACGTTTACCATTTTCAGTGACATTGGTGCATTTTGTGTTCAAAAATGTTCTTTCATATTATTTAAACATTTAGTATTTTTGTTTAAACAAAACTTATACAAAAATTAATATTGCAGTGCAAGATACCAGACGCATGGAGAAACAACATACTGATACCAATGTTCAAGAAAGGAGACAAAGAAGACCCCAACAATTATAGAGGTATAAATCTACTGAACAACTTAAGCTAACCACCAAAGTCCTAACCAACAAAATCAATAAACTAACAACTTTATCAGATGAACAACAAGGATTCAGTTCCGAAAGATCCTGCATAGATGCCGTATTTGTACTGAGACAAATCACAGAAAAGGCCATCGAGTACAATAAACCAGCATATCTATGTTTATAGACCTAACAAAGGCTTTCCATCGCATCCAAGTCGAAGACGTCTTACACTTACTCTAGAGAAGGAACATACCAATCAATATTATACAAACCATCGAAAACATCTACTTCCATAATTAATCGAATACAGCAAAGATAAATGGAATTCTAATACAGTTTATACCAGTATAAGAGTCAGACAAGGTGACTCGTTAATCCCACCTCTCTTTAATATAATAATGGACAAAATAATAGAAGCAGTGCGTAAAGGTCATGGTTATAGAATGGGGAAAAAAGAAATCCAAATATTATGTTATGCAGACGACGCCGCATTAATCGCCGAGACAGAGGACGATCTCCAAAGATTAATACACATATTCAATACAACAACTAAGAAATACAATATGATAATATCAGTAGAAAAAACCAAATGTATGACAACATCTAAATACCCACTACGATGTAAAATCGAAATTGATGAGAAAATAATAAAGCAGGAAGCAAGGTTTAGATATCTGGGAATAGATATATAACCAGTTACGGAGATGTTGAAGAGGAAGTACAACAACAAAGCCTAAAAGCAAGTAAAGCGGCGGGATCTCTTAATGACACAATCTGGAAGAACAAACACCTAAGACAAGACACAAAAGCAATAATCTATAAAATAGCAATTAGATCTATATTGACATACACGACGGAGACTTCTAAAACGAGACGACTACTAGAAACAACAGAGATGAAAATACTTCGACGAATATCAGTGAAAAGTCTGTTGGATAGGTTGAGAAGCTAAAACATAAGAAGATCATGCAATATAGAAGACATAAATGGATGGGCGACAAAACGGAAACGGGAGTGGAACGAACACATTAGTAGAATGGCAGAGGATAGGATACTACGAATAGCAGGAGATAAGTCACCAAATGGACGAAGAAGTATAGGCAGACAAAGAAAAAGATGGTGCCATAATTTAAACAATTTAGGAGGCTAATGAGTAAGATGCAAGAAGTAATTTAAGCAACAGCTCGACGTTGGCAAACTGCCCACATATGGACAAGCCCTTAACAATGAAATACACTTTTGATGTAAATGCTATATTTATAAAATTACTAAAATACTGAAAATATCCAAACGGATTACAATTTTCATTAAGACATTTGGGAAGTGGGAAAGCCCTAATATTATTCTCTCTAATTCTCTTTTCGAAACTTGTGGTTTACTGACTGATATTATTGTGAGGGTTATTTCTGGCAGAATGCACTGATCAAATGCTTTTATTTCCACAATATTGGAAACTTTCACCTAAAAATATCCTTCATCTTTCCAAATGCTGTCCAAGCTACGTTTATTCTTCTATTCGGTTCAATTTTTTGGTTGTCTCGGCTTATTCTCATCTTACAAAACCCACTTTTTGTGACAGTATGGAGCTTTTGGAGTAATATGCTTCTGTTCAAAGCTGTCCACAATAATAACGATAACAATTTTTTTTATCTGCATCGATGTTCGTCTCGTATTTAAGATCAATAGATCCTTCCATAAAATTTGGAATTTGTCATGTGTGTGTCTACTTTGTTTATTTTTTGTTGTTTTTTTCTTCATTCTGATAGTTCAGGATTAGCTTCAAGAAAACAGAATACCTCATAACAATAGCAGCAGCGAATTCAAAATCATGATTGTTCTGACTTTAAACCCCTGTGTGGTTACTAGCCTCCTCAAGAGTTTCTCTCCAGGCGTTCCTATCCATCGCCTTCCTTCAACAGGAACGTATTTCCATATTACTCATGTCTTCATCGATGTTATCAAAAACCTGGTTCTTGGTTTTCTCTTCTTCGTTGACCAATGAGTCGATCAAGTACCGTTTTTCTAGCTGGGTCAGTTTGTTCCATCCGTATTACATGCCCTACATACCCACCTTTTATTAATAAGTTGTTGGCATCAGCCTCCCCTCACTTACCTAAAATTATTATTTAGTATTACGTAGAGCTACGCTAGGCTAGCTCAAGGCTCTCTTTATACTAAATGATTATTTTTAACATGTTACCTTTGTGTGTTTTAACTTAATGCAAGAACCGGCACAACTTTACTCTAAGAACGATATAGTGTAAGATGCTACATACCATATGAAGTAATTAAACATTTGGCGCCCAACGTATGGTAACCATCTCTAGAGAACAGAGCTCTAGTATGAGATTGTGATTCTTTGAAGTATAAATTATATTAACAGCCGTTACAGACAAGTATTAATCCTGTATTAAAATAAACATCCTAAATATTTCCCGAGTTTACACCATGATAAATCGTGTTCTTTCTAGTGATCAAGACTTTGCAATAATTACCATTCACCAAGGAATTTCATTTGCCACTTCATTTTGATCCTACACAACATTAATAAGTGAATTGTGTCTCTATACTATATTTCACTACCAGTTGCAACAGGCATTTTCACATTTCAAATATTGGTACATAAATTTGAAACCAAACAAAATGCAATGCACATAATTTATTGATGGACAAACATACTGATGTCATGGTATTTTTCTGGTATTTAACATAATTAATAGTAATTTAATTTAAATAGTGACCATATTTCAAAATACTCGCAATGATTTTATTGGAGTCCTTTGTTATTTATGTGGATAAAATTAAACCTTAATTAATATATTATTTATAAAAACATATAATAGAGATGGGTGACACCGCACACATCTTATGGAAAATATAATGTCACTCAAATTCAATAAAATTTACATGACTAGATGCGTCCTGAAATTTCAATAATTTGATACCATTGCGCTAACTCCGTATTTTGATTAACAAGAGCGTAAAATGATAAAAATAAATTTAAAATCAAATAGGAATGTACGTGTGTCAAAGAGAGAAAAATATCTTGTGATTCGGTTACTCTTACCAGAGGCAGAGGCTTACTCTTACCTTTTTTTTTTATTATTTTTATTCTGGCCTTGGTTCAGAACCTTTAGCCACGTAACTACATATAAAATTATTATTCTTCGTTCATAAGTATAAAATTGTCCAGTATACACTTAAAAATAAAAAATAAAAAAAAAATAAAGCTTACAAATAACAATGCCTACGTACTATGTTAATAAATACAACTATATTAATTTTTTTTTCACTACGGTCAGAACTAAAAACATACATAGGTTACAAAATAATATAATTAATTACAGTAAATATCTCATTCATACATTACATAATACAAAAGAAATACCTATTCATTCAAACGATAGTTTTACATTCACACTTTTAATTTAATTTTTTGAAGAAATGTCATAATTAGTTTAAAAATTTTAATGTTATCCACACTTAATAGCACATTTAAGTCTAGGGGAGTACTTAAACCTGCTTTCAGCAATTCTTGTAGCAGCCACATACTTGCATTGAGATTTAAGGGACAGTTAAAAAATATATGATTTAGATTAGCTATGCTAGTTCCACAGTCACATCTGCCTGTTGGGAGAACTCCGATTTTATGTAGATGCTTCGGGAAACATCCATGATCTACTTTTAATCTTAGGATGGTCGACACTGTATTTCTACTTAGTGCAACAACTTGTAAAATTGGTTAACAGCTACTGTTGGTTGTAATTTAAACAAATTAGTGCCTGTACTTATTATTATACTCTTATCTTTTCCTATTATTATTGATAATAAAGTAGGTATAATTTGGTTAATTGTACCGCCTCTAATCGGCTTAAGCTAGTGGTGAATAGATTGTATTCAATAGCCTCTAGACTAATATTATTTATGAATGCCAGTTTTATGGACTTCAAAATGCGATTTTGATAAACTTTAATTACAATTAACGCACTAATTAAGCAAAATCCAGAGTTGGCGCAATGGTATCAAATTACTGAAATTTCAGGACGCATCTACTCATGTAAATTGTATTGAATTTGAGTGACATTATATTTATCAGTGTTCTTACGGGTTTTCCTATATTATTGCGTTTCACTGAGGGGCCAAGTCTTGGTGCAATGCTACTTAAATGCATTCATTTTTTTCGAATCCTGAGAAAACTAATAAGTATTTTTGAAAAATTTAAACGCAGAATGAAAGATTACGTTATTACCGAGGGCCGAAAGTCCTTTAGAATAACCAAAAAGTTTATTTTGAATGAGATAATTGTAATTAAAAAACACACTAAATTTTCTCTCTTTTTTTTCACCCCTGTAAATAAACATTATATAAGTTTTCAGGGACTCTCGGATGCAACTTTCATTCTGCGCTTAAATTTTTCAAAAATTTTTCATTTAAAATTCATCGGCGTGAAATTTTGCGCCTACGCCCTTAATGTAATAGTTCAACTGAAATTGGTAAAGTAACATTAATATTTTTCTAATATCCACTTCATTTATTGTTGAGCAGTGTAAACAAGCGATACATAAATTAAATTCAGGAGTAGTTTATCTTTCTATGACATGTGTCGCGTAGATATTATCGTTTCCAAGAGCTCTGATACATATCGCACTAATAATACAATAGTGTCGTAACTCAAAATGTTGCGAATTTGACATAACACTATATTCAGACGTAAAATTCAATTCCCTACAAGTCAATAAAGCCGTCGTTTTAATAGTGCAAAAAATGAATAAGAAATGGCGCCATAAGACGTTATTCATGACTGACCGACTGTCGTTATCACCCTCACAATATTGCGCCATTTTTAGTTGCGGCCAACAGTGATCGAGAACGTACGTGTTGCTTTGCTCATGATTTTGAGTTACCACGTTATTGCTGAATCAGGTATGTAATTTGCATATCTATATTTTGAGTTATTGCATTCTTGTTGATTTGAACCTAACCATAACATTGTTGTTTTTCTACTTATTACACTATTACTGATTTACACAAGAACGTTTTAAAATAATATTTTTACTAACGACACTATTATTGGTTCAGTTCATTATTTTTGACATGCTACACTATTGTTGAGTCATAACTTAAAACCATTTTTTTGTTGTTTGTAAAACATTTATTAATCATTATCTATTTTTCAGTCAACGTATAGGAGTAACTCATTTAAAATGTGCAGCAGTACTATTAAAAAAGCTTACTAAATACTAAATATTTTATAAATTTAGAGTTACCACACTCTTCGTGACGTTCTTGGTCATTTCGTCAATTACCTATGTTAATAATTCCTTAATTCATTTTTAAGGGGGCGATTCATAGCAACAAGTGATCGTGGGCGATTACTTGTTGCTATGGCAACAAATGTTAAGGATGGCGAGCAGGAAAACTCTTCACCGTCGTTATTCCCATTGGTGAGTACAAATAATGAATCTGGTGCCAAGATAGAGAACAGTGACGTTACGAAAGTACAACCGGCACCTATACCTTCACCATTGACGAGTCATCAAAGTACTTTAAGAAATTGACGTAAACAGTGAACTTTAGTAAGGTCAGTAATGTTAAACCTATTACAGATCCAACCAAAGGCAATATCACATTTCACCGGTGCACTCAGACCAGAGCAACTTTGACTCCGATGATTCCGACCGAGATCCGCATTTCGTTTCTGTTGTGCAAAGGAAAACCTATAGTTTGTTTCGATGTCGAACAGTAAAACCATCAAGTAACTCTTCCTCAAGAAGCTCTTCTTCAAGGAGCTCTTCATCGGGTTGCCCTTCTACTAGTAGCCTTGGAAAACGCAGAAAACATGGCAAATTACGCGGAGAACATGACAAACAACATACTGTTGAACCGGAGGTGAGATACAACATACTCTAAGAAGGTGTCAAACATTTTATAAACGCTACACTACGCGTCGAATTACATTACCTTAGAGCTCAGACGTCACGGGAATATATCCAGTGTGACAAGTCTTCAGCTGATTTATATCGAGACTACAAAGATAAATGTACAGAAGAAAACTTCAAATCATTTGTGTTTGCAACTACTTTTAACCGCATTTTTACTAATGATTTTAATATCTCCTTCCATACACCAAAAAATATCAATGTGATCTTTGTGAAAATTTCAAAAATGCTGATGAGGATGGAAAAAACGTTATTGTTGTGACGTACGAAAACCACTTGAAAGAAAAAGAACTGTCCAGAAAGGAGAAAGAAAAAGACAAAAATGCTAACATAGATTCAACAATATTCGCCGTATGTGACTTGCAAGCTGTGCTGCCAGTACCAGGAGGCCAAGTTTCATTATTTTTTTTATAAAAGTAGAATTAACTGTTTTGATTTTACAATGAGCGACAAAGAGTCCTCAGAATTTACCAAAAACTGACGTAAACCGCAGAAAAAAATTAATCAATAAAGTTGTAGTAACACAAAATATTTCATAAATAATGTCATAACTAAAAATAATATTTCATTTCGATCATTTTGCTTAGAACAATACCGTTTTAACTTAAAATTCTTAAATAACTTCACTGACATAATTTTTATTTAACTAAGAGTACAAAGAAACTTCCTTTAATATTAATTAGAAACACATTATGCATTCATTTTTTGTTTACCTGCAATAGGAAATGAGTAATGAGTTTTTCGTTGATTCTGAAAAATCATCTTTTTTGAGTTACGACACTATCGTATTATTAGTGCGATATATTTCAAAGCAATAAAAAGGGAAGTTATTCTTAAATTCGAAGAAAAATATTGAACATTATGGTATGGTATAAAAGACATCGGAAATCAATTGACAGTACCATATTATGGTACCACTGAGAACTAGAAGACCACTTGGGAATGTGAGGAATTTTGCTCATTACTTGCTTTGTAACTATTTCCTTGCGGCATTTTAGTTCTCATCAAGTATCCTGTTGGGAATAAGCCACATACAAAACAAAATGAATTGGTTCCGCGAGTTTTTGGTACTATACTTGGTTTTTTTTTATTAAACACATGCTGTGTTTAGACTACTGAAATCTGGTCATCAGTTGACCAATTATCAGTTCTTCTTTAACTTATATTACTAAATGATACATAATCTAAGATCTTAACCCTATGGTGTCCTCTTATTTTTTTTTAACAAGTATGAAATTTTAAAACTAAAACTAACACACAATACAACACTATGCTCTGCTTTTACACTAACACTTTACACTAACTCAAATGATTTTCTTCGTTTGAGTCTTCTTTCTAGCCCAGTATTATCGAGGAGCTGGATGGCCTCGACGTTTACATGACCATGGAGCCGTTGTTCGTGACTACCTGCCATCTTCTTGATAACTTTGTCTACATCTTCCATGTCAAGATCCTTGTGGAGGTCGACATTTCGGATATACCAAGGAGCATCAACGATGTTCCGTAATACTTTATTCTGGAATCTCTGGATAATCTGAATATTACTTGAATTGGCACAGCCCCACAGTTGGCAACCATACATCCATACTGGTCTAAGTATTTGTTTGTATAAAAGTATTTTGTTATATGTGGACAATGCAGAGTTTCTTCCCATCAGCCAATACATTTTTTTGTAACGGATACCTAATTCTTCCCTTTTCTTTTTAATGTGGACTTTCCAGCGAAGCCTTGCATCAAGTGTGATACCTAAATATTTTGCAGAAGATGCATATGGTATTTGGGCATCATTTATTCTAATTGGAATGTTTTCGATTTTTTTATTTGTAAAATTGACATGAATAGATTTAGATTCATTTAAATCTATTCAAATACTTCGTTTTTAAACTAGAAGGCGTAATTCAAATTTACCGCTCGATAATGCTTGTTTGTAATTGACCCAACCGCAAGCAAGTTTACTCCACTAAATTATGAAATTTTGAAACTAAGTATTGACATTTATAAAATTTTGACACTATTGGCCTTTAAAATTCATTGGTTAATTAAGTTATATGTGCGATTTTTTTTTTTGTTTTTTGGCAATATTCCTAATTTTTTAGATTCTTAGTCTGTATTTACATAAAAAACAGATTTGTTTAGAACTCTTTAGCGACGTTGAGTATATTATAATATTTATGGATTGCCGTGGAAAGCCGATATAATTAACCAAAAAGAAGATGAATTTGGTCATTTTTCTAGTGACATTATTTGGTGTGAATCTGTCTTTTAAGTTTTACTTCTATAAATTATTATATGTAAGAGGGTATAGTAATATCTGATGAGCAAACCATTCTTCTGTTTTTTACGGATTCTTTTAGGATTTAGGTATTTATTTGTCCGTGTATTTACTAATTTTGTATTGATATGTTTTATGTTATTAATTTAAAAGAAAATTTTGACGATCCTTTTGCGGAGATAATTGCGTTATTGTTTACTCCAACTCTATTCAAGACTCATCAAATTGAAATTATTTTCGTTATTAAATTTTCATTATTTATATTTGAAAATCTGTATTCCATACCTATTTGATGGTTTTACATGAAATAAATAACGTGGTAATTATTTACACAACAAAAAATGTCACATAATATACAGGGTGTCCCAAAAAGATTGGTCATAAATTATACCACAGATTCAGGGGTCAAAAATAGATTGATTGAACCTCACTTACCTATATACAATAGTGCACACAAAAAAAGTTACAGCCCTTTGAAGTTACAAAATGAAAATAGATTTTTTTTCATATATCAAAAACTCTCATGAGATTTTTTAATTGAAAATGGACATGTGGCATTTTTATGGCAGCAACATCTTAAATTAAAGTGAAATTTGTGCACTCCATAAAAATTTTATGGGGTTTTGTTCCCTTAAACCCCCCCAAACTTTTGTGTACGTTCCAATTGCATTATTATTGTGGCACCATTAGTTAAACACAATGTTTCTAAATCTTTCTTGCCTCTTAGTACTTTTTCTATAAGTCAGTGTTTATCGAGATATTTTGAATATTTGTCGAATCCACCACATATTTTTTTTATATGGTTAAGTATAGGGCTTACAATACCGAGCCAAAATCTCAATATCGGTATTTGGTATTTAAAATTTCAAATACCGGGATCCCGGTATTAAAACCGGTATTATGAATAAAAAATATACGCGTTATAGTTGTACTATCCTCAGTTGTTATTGTCCTTTTCATGATCATTTTTCAGGGCGTAACAAAATGATAGGAAAAAGGGTAAGTCCGTGATAATACACATTTATGACATTTATTCTAACATGACATTTTAGTTAAATCTGACAGTTGTTACATTTTATTTTCAATTTGGAATAAAAACAAATCAAATGTGTTTCTTGCATTTATAAAATGATATTTTCTTTGATTTGTATACGGCCGGTTTCACAAAGTAAAGTTAACTTGTGGTTAAGAGATAACCTCAAAATTACCCCAAAATATGCGTTTCAGTTTCATAATTGTTACCCTTCTGGGTATACCCATAAGGGCAACCCACTCCAACCTCTGGTTAAAAATTCTGTGAGTTAACCATACTTTGCCGTTGACCTGAAACTAAAACGCATATTTTGACGTAACTTCTGGTTATCTCTTAACCACAAGTTAACTTTACTTTGTGAAACCGGCCGATAGTCTTATAAATTATACAGATTATATTTGTAATATTATTATCTAATTAAAAAAAATATTTTTTTATTATGGCGCCATCTATCGACAACTAGAATAACTAGAATAAATGTTATAAATGTCACCGACGAAATGTAATCACCGACGTGCGTTTTTTCTGTCACATACAATTTAATGCGTTAAAAAGAAATCGAAAAACTGTGACGCACTGAAAGATGATCATGAGAAAAAGAATATATCGACTTTTTATTAAATTAATAATACATGAAACCTATTAAATTTTTTTTTTGAAATAAGTACATGTTGTTTATAACATTACATAGAGTATAAGAGAGTAGGAATAGTAGTCCATGTGGTGAGACCGCTCCCGTCTGGAAAAATTTCTGATTCGGTTTCTTTGTGAATTCCTGTTCAAAAATGTCTCCTTTAAACAAATCTGAAGGGTGCCGGGCGGAATTTTTGGGCAGAAATCGTTTAAACAATTTTTTAAACAAATACAAAAGATCACGTTTTTTTGTTCTGGAACATATAGGTACTTTTTAAATTTTGTGGGTCATTCTAAGCAAGAAAGGTATCTTGTAAATTTTCTCAAAATTGATAGTTTTCGAGTTATAGGCGATTTAAAATTTGAAAAATGCGAAAATACGCATTTTCGCGGCCTAAAACTCATATTTAAATTAGTATTTTTGAGGTAGCCAGATACTTAAATTGAAGATTAAACATTAATTTTCAAGATTCTGAAGAGTGATCGCGTCTAACCTTAATTTATACCGTTGTTTTTTAATTGTTAAATATGCATGTCCATCCAATTTTTTTGCCGGTGCGGCGCGCTCTATTTCAAAAATCTCCGATTTTCCCCCGAAAAATATTTTTTCTAGATTCTTTGGGACATTCTAAATAAAATAAGTTTCTTGACATTTTTCTCAAAAGTTAACAGTTTTAAAGTTGTAAGCGAATTAAAATCCAAAAATGTGTTTTTTTGAATTTTTCTGATTTTAAATCGCTTATAACTTTAAAACTATTAACTTTTGAGAAAAAATTTAAGAAACTTATCTTATTTAGAATATCCCAAAGAATCTAGAAAAAAATGTTTTTCGGAGGAAAATAGGAGATTTTTGAAATAGAACGCGCCGTACCGGCAAAAAAATCGGGTAAACACGCATATTTAACAATTAAAAAACAACGGTATAAATTAAGGTTAGACGCGACCACTCTTCGGAATCTTGAAGATGAATGTTTAATCTTCAATTTAAGTATCTGGAAACCTCAAAAATACTAATTTAAATATGAGTTAAAAATCGAAAATGCGTATTTTCGCATTTTTCCGATTTTAAATCACCTATAACTCGAAAACTATCAATTTTAAAGAAAAATTACAAGATACCTTTCTTGTTTAGAATGACCCAAAAAAACTAAAAATATATGCTCCAGAGCAAAAAAAGTGATTTTTTGTATTTGTTTACAAAAATTGTTTAAACAATTTCTGCCCAAAAATTCCGCCCGGCACCTTTCAGATTTGTTTAAAGGAGACATTTTTAATAGGAATCCACAAAGAAACCGAATCAGAAATTTTTTTCAGACGGGAGCGGTCTCACCACCTGGGCTATAGATAGAAACAAAAAATGTGCAAATAGAAAAACTATACACAATAGACAAAAAAAATGAAAAATAGATCTGAAAATGTAAAAACAGTTCTGATTCATAAATCTTACGGCTTATTTAAAAAATAAAGTAGTCTAATTTTAAATATTTAAGAATTTTTATATAACTCATTTTATGTAGGTATTTGTATAGACGAGATTTAATAATTTTGTTGTAGAAGCTAATATAACCCTTCGTCTTGAATTAACGACATTCACACTTTTAAAAAGCGCTATACTTGACTTGTATGTGTAATAAACGTGTTTAATAAGTAAATATTTTTTACAATAATATTGGTTGTTTATCTTCAAAAATAATTTCTTGTAATAGCAAAAAATATGTTAGAAGAAAGTTTATTGTGCATCAATTCACTTTTTATAAATTAAGCTAATACCGAAATACCGGTATTTTTATTATAAATACCGGTATCGAATACCGGACAAAAATCGTCCGGAATTCCGGTATTCGGGATCCCGGACTTCCGGTATTGTAAGCCCTAGTTAAGTACGGTTTATAGAGACCTGTTAATAATCTGAAAATTTATTTATAATTTACATTTTTAGGTATATTTTGAAAAAGAAGCTACATCTCGATAAAAGGTGACTTATAAAAAAAGACTAAGAGGCAAAAGTCTTAAAGACACTGTGTTTAACTAATGGTACCACAATAATAGTGTAATTGGAACGTAAACAAATATTTGGGGGGTTTAAAGGAACAAAACCCCCATAAAATTTTTTCGTAAATATATTGAAAAAGAAGCCGCATCTCGATAAAAACTGGCTTATCGAAAAAATACTAGGAGGTAAAAAAAGTTTTAAAAACGTTGTTATTAACTAATAGTACCACAATAATGAATTAATTGGAACGTACACAAAAGTTTGGGGGTGTTTAAGGGAACAAAATCCCCATAAATTTTTTATGGGGTGGACAAATTTCACTATAATTTTGTTTTAAGATGTTCCTGCCATAAGAATCATTTGAGCAATACATGTCCATTTTCAATAAAAAAATATCTAATAGTTTTCGATATATTGAAACAATCGATTTTCATTTTGTAACTTTTGTAACAGAGGGCTGTAACTTTTTTTATGAGCACATTTGTACTAAGGTAAGTTAGATTCAATCGAACTATTTTTGACCACAGAATGTGTGGTATAATTCATGACCAATCTTTTCGGACACCCTGTATAAGATAGACATAAATATTGAACAGAAAAACATAACAGTTTTTAAATTAAATGACTGAATGTTGATATAACATACTGAACTTGC
This sequence comes from Diabrotica virgifera virgifera, assembly GCF_917563875.1. Taxonomy (NCBI): domain Eukaryota; kingdom Metazoa; phylum Arthropoda; class Insecta; order Coleoptera; family Chrysomelidae; genus Diabrotica; species Diabrotica virgifera. The sequence goes on along the minus strand of NC_065445.1, from coordinate 264,135,476 downwards.
TCTATATCCCTCTCACTCTATCTCTGTCTCTCTCTTTTATAAAGGTTATATTATTCATCTTAGCCTTCTATCATCCTTTTCTGGATATCAGCCTCCACCAACTTATATACCTATCTCTGTTTGTGGTCTTCCCCCTGGTCGTCTATCTTTGTTAGATCTCCAATGTTGTATTGTGGCCTTCCAACGTTGATCGTTTTATCTAGCAGCATATAGGGGCCGTTCAAGTATTACGTAACGCAGTTTGGGGGGGGGGGAGTCAAAAATCTTCAAAAATTGCGTTACGCAATAGTTAAACGCCCATTAGAGTGCATTACGTAAAGGGGGAGGGGTCAAAAATCTTCAAAAATCGCGTTACGTAATACCTGAACGCTCCCAATAGCCTCCGAACCTCCATTTGAGATTGGCAATTTTTGTTGTGATATCTTCAACTTTTGTTTTTGATGCTATCGATGTCTTTTCAAAAAAACGTATTTTACCCAAATAACAATATAAATCAAAGATTCAACTCCAATCAACATTTAGAGCAATGATTTCTTGTCTCAGAGAATATAGATTGTTTAATTTTGAAATTAACAAATTGGTAATTTTGAATTTCATAATTGTTATCATATTACAATTATCGTTATTCGGTTTCACCTGGTTCCAAGACCTTCTTTGACCTCTCCCTCTCTCTACCTCTCCCTCTCTCTCTCTCTCTCCCTCTCTCTCTCTCTTTCTCTCTCTATCTCGCTCTCTCTCTCTCTCCGCATACAAAACAACAGCCGCATCATTATTCTATAGTTCAATCAGAAAGTGCAACAAGCACCTCTACCGGTTTCGAAACTTATTAGTCTCTCATCAGGAGGCACATACATATGCTGCTCTCTCTGACCCAACTAGGACAAACCGCGGCGTGCAGTTACGGATTGCAACGAACGAAATGGCAGGGATGCCCTAGCGGCAACTGCTAGCAAAAGACTAAGTTTTCAATCTAATAGCACATAAAACAATTCTAAAAATATTACTTTACATCCCACCAGATTGAAAACACACTAGATGTGCCTCCTGATGAGAGACTAATAAGTTTCGAAACCGGTAGAGGTGCTTGCTGCACTCTCTGATTGCACTAGAATATAATGCAGCTGTAGTTTCGTGTTGCAAGAAAATTGAAAATGGTTATTCATTTTTTATTTACATGTTTGCTCTGATTAGAGTACAAAGGGAACCATTCTCGTTGGAACTTTACCGCGCTGAGCAGATGGGACGTGAATTATAAATTGTGAAATTCCCTCATCGTCTTTAGGCTCAGCATCCGTTATCGCTTGCAAATTTTAGAAATCTCGGAGATGTAACCAGAGAAGGCTCCCGTTGTTTTCAAGCTGGTGAGATGGTCAATTATTTACCTCTCCTAATCGTTTGAAATAAAACTTTGAAATAATTTTAACTTTGTCCGACGCTCTTATAGAGCATAAGTACAACGAGAAGAAGAATTATTTTAATAATGTCGGATATGTCCATGATTTAGTTGTTCACAGATTTTATATTTATATAAAAGACTTTTAAAGTTTTCTTAGATTATTTATTTTTCAAAATATATTTACATCTTTAGATCAAGAATTTTCTTTATAACTTCTATGTGTGACAACAAAAACTTTTATGTAGTTATTCTCTTTCCGCTCTCTACGGAAATTGTAATTCCTTTCCTATAATCCACCGCTATCGGGAGTTGAAGGACAAACGAGGGGGAGCCAAAGGTTGACAGATGTGCATTGCCCACTTAACTCCCCTTTACAAGTAAACTTTCCTGTTTGAAGTATGTTACAGAAAATTACTCGTTTGGAAATGATGGGAGTGGAAAGTTCCTTAAAAATTACGACGCATTTTGTTACAGATCAGTTCAAACAAAGAACATGAAGATTTAAACTTTCTTTGTTTTTAAAAACTTACAGAGTGGGTGAGTTTTAGAAGGTTTATCTAACGATTATATAGCTCTATCGCGGCAAGGAAAAGGGCTACAGGACCCATCTTAGCGGCATATTTTAGAGCTATTTAATTGAAATACTACGAGGTGTCAGACAGGGTTGTGTGCTATCACCGATACTGTTTAACATCAACTCGGAGGTAATATTTGCGAACGCCTTATCGCACTCTTCAGAAGGTATTAGGATAATCGAACAAAGAGTAAATAATATCCGCTATGCAGATGACACTGTTATAATGACTGATTATAGCTGGCTTAATGACTGATATATTAACAGTATCTGGAGACCGTAGTCTTAGTCTCCAGATTCTGCTAAATAGGGTTGAAAAGTTAAGAAAATATCAAAGAACAAACAGAAATTTACCCCTTCCAATACAACAGCTTGAATACGTAGGCCAATACAAATATAGCTTGGCTGCTGGTTCAACAGCAACTTGATTATAAACAAAAAGTAAGAGGGAGAATAGAGGTAGCCGTACAAGAAAAAATCAAAATAAAAAAAATATTGTGTAACAGTAGCATTAACATCAGTCTTAGATGTCGTTTTCTGCATTGCTATAATACTATATGATCAATACTATTGTATGGAACGAAGGCCTGAACAGTTGGGCAGTCAACATAACGCTGATGAACAAGTTAGAAGCATTACTTTATAGAAGGATCTTGAAAATTCCTTGGACAATCCACAGTAGGTACCAACGAAAATGTCCTGAGGAGGATAGATACATAAAGAGAGCTGCTAAAGATAATCAAAGTTAGCTACATATGACATATAATGAGAAACGAAAAATACAGCTTCCCGCTTACCAAATAGGAGTCCCGGTAGTTCATGGCTAAAAAATATCAGAGACTGGACCAGCATTAATTCAATATATTTGTCTAGAGCCGCATTTGACAGAGACAAATTTGCCAGTGTAGTCGCTAACTTCCACTGAAGGAGACAACACCACAAGAAGAAGATTGGTACATAGGTCTGGATCCCGCGTATGAAAAAAAGTTGATTAATAGCAAGCTGAAAATTTGTTAATAGCTTAAGGGTGTCTAGTCGGACAAACTTTGATGTATGAAAAACACTGGAACAGGGGAAGTTTTAATTGTGGAACAGGTTACAAATTTGGAACGTCAGACCACGAAAACGGCACATGTATTTTGTCCGACAGAACAGACTTAAACTCTCCGAACAGAGATTAAACTCTCATGCAAAAATCAGACTGCTATTTATCACCAAATGGGCGTTTTAATGAGTGGAACATGTAGAATATGTCAAATGACAGGAAAATTATGACAGGTGATAAATAGCAGTCTGATTTTTGCATGCGAGTTTAATCTCTATTCGGAGAGTTTAAGTCTGTTCTGTCGGACAAAATAAATGTGCCGTTTTCGTGGTCTGACCGTTCCAAATTTTTAACCTGTTCCACAATCAAAGCTGCCCCTGTTCCAGTATTCCCATATATCAAAGTTTATCCGACTAGACACCCTTAAGCTATTAACAAATTTTCAGCTTGCTATTAATCAACTTTTTTTTCATACGCGGGATCCAGACCTAACATTGACCAATCCTCAAAAACTACCCCATTTTTCCCAAGCTAAAAACCTACTCCAAAAAAATCGAGATAAAATATTTAAAACCGTAAAAATGAATCTCTAGAAATTAATTGCTAATTTATTGATGAAGTTTTGTGCCGAGAAAAAATTCATTTCTGCAACCGTTTCCGAACAATAATGATTATTGAATCTATCTTATCGTCATATTGTATTGCCAACTATTTTTTTATAGTGTTCAACTTGTTTCCTAAATTGATTCCATCAAACTTTAAGGGCAGCCAAAGTCCAAAAATTTAATTTTTTAAGTTTTTTTGGGTTATGATTGAAAATTATTCTCTGATATCTTCTCTTTTCAACGATATAACACATTATAGTAGAATATAATATCCATGGTTACAAAATTATTTGTTTTGTGAACGTCTGCACTTAACTTACCGTGTACCGGTCAACGGCCTAACCAGGACGATCCTAAGGGGGGCTCACAACTACCCAAAGTACATCCCAATGGGGGTTATAACCCCCAAAACCCCTCTTGATTACGCTACTGGTACCGATAGCATTCTTTATAGCCTATTACATTGTTTTATGTTTTTGCGATTTTAGGTTATACTAGGTTAGGGTATACTAGGTTTACCGAATACTAGGTTTTTTAACTTTTGATGTCACATATCTTTGGATCGTTAGATGATAGAAGGTCAAAATTTTTACAGTAGTTGTAGATAGATAATATCAAGTCCAGAGTAAAATTTTATTGAAAAATATGGAAAAATATGTAAAATAAAAAATAAAATCTAAACTTTTTTTGTAAGAGCATTTTAAAAATTTTTTAAAATAAATGTTTATTTCACTCTAACTTTACAAAAATCTACACGGGACTAAACCAGCGATTCTCAACCACCGTGTCACGACACACTGGTGTGCCGGAAGAACCTATCAGGTGTGTCGCGAGATTTACGAATACGATATTTTTATTTATATTTTTTACTTGTTATAATATACCAATCATGCATTCAACCATTTTTTTTTATTTAGAGAAGTAGCTCTAGTAGGATTTAGTAGTAGGATTTTTTTGGATTTCAGTTACGAATGAATACTCAGAATTAGCAAAGAAAGCAGTATCCCTTTACTGCCGTTTTCGGCCTCGTACTTATGCGAATCTGCATTTTCTGCTACGAAAAATATAAAATCTAGCTACCGGTCTCGACTACTTGATGTGGACAGCGAGCTGAGAGTGTGTCTGTCTACAATTCGTCCTCGGATAGATATACTTTACAAAAGTCATCAGAGTTAAATTTCACACTAATTTTATGTGTTCTTTCTGTTTTGTTTTTTGCTTGTTATGTTCTTACGAAATAAAAAATAATATGCTTAAGAGCATACAGTAGCGATCAACAGGTAGCAACAAACGCGGTCCAAGATTGCGAAAGTTCTGCGAACTTTCAAAAGTGAGGCAACAGTGCGTCGGTAATTCGACACTGACAGTGACGTTTATACTATCAAAAACAATAATTTTTATACAGATAGGCGCAAAATGTTGCCAAGTCAGTGACGTTCAATTTCTTGTTACAGAAAAAATCGATTTTTACTACTTCCAATGTGACACAAAATCTAGGCACGGGATAAAAAAGTTTATTTGAAGAAAGTGTATTTTTTTGTCTTTCTTAATAGCGGTACAGACTCCTTTTTTCAATATTTTTTAGTTATAGAGTAATTTCCACATACTAACCTATTTCTGAAAGTGGGCTCTTTCTGTCCATTCTTTATTATATTACGAATATGTGTGCCAAATATATCGACAAAATATTAAAAATTAGAGCCGCAATCTTGGAACGCGTTTGTTGCTACCTGTTGATCGCTACTGTTTGCTCTTAATATATTCATCTGTACTTATACCTACCACTAGCAAAAATTTGTACATATAAGGGTGTCGCGAATCTGTAAGGAGTACGTTAGTGCGTCGCTGAGTAAAAAAGGTTGAGAACCGCTGGACTAAACAATACATCTAGTTTCAAAATAAAACAAAATCTTGGTCTCTATGTGCTTTGGTTACAGAGCTGTGTGACATAATGTTAACATTGTCGTTAAATGGGACTTCGGGTGTACTTAATGCAAATCGTACCCCAGGCGAAATAGTGCTGATACAGTTTATAAAAATTAATCTTTCATTTGACCCTCCTTTTTAGCCGTCAGCAATAAAATTAGCAATTATTAATTATTTGCTGTTCATTTTTCTAGTGTCATCGTTTTTGGTCGATATCTAGATTTTTTCGGGAATAAGATTTGTGCTAGCTTCTAGGGGATAATGTGGTAGTTTTTGGAGAGTGGTCAATGTACCAATCAACACCAACTATTACTACTACTACCAACTATGGACTACACCAATTTTTTTTCTTTTCGTAATAAATTAGCAATAAATTACAGTCTTGGTCTCAAATCGGCCTTATACTTAAAATTGATATGCTATCTTTAACAGATATCATTAAAATGGATAGATTTTTGTGCTGCAAATTTCAAACAAATAAATTAAAAATATTATTTTTTTTTTAATTAATTTTCATTGACAAAGTGTTCACTTAGTAAGGCCTCCCTGTTCCAACATTATATTATAATAACAATGTTTGATAGAAACATATACTGTTTGATTGTTAATAGAACACAAACAAAAATTAAATCAAATTTATACAAAGTATAAATTGTATATACAAATAATATGTTTGTACAAAATAATAGGTAACAAAATCTGCGGATTTCCAATTTCAATAACGAAGGGGTGACAATAGCTCGTTAAATTTTAAAAAGGACGGCTCCACTTCCACAAAATAACTCCTTGAAAAATTAGAAACGTTGTTATTGTTGTAACACGGTATATTTGTAAAGAAAAGATGAAAGAGAAATATGGCATGGATCAGATGAATTGAAGTAAAACTCCAAGATAGTGCTCATGAGGACACAAAACAGAAACATATTAAAATGTAGTTTTTCATTAAACTAAGAAAGAAGTATGTAATAATTTTATAACACAGCCAGCGATCAGGTAATCACAGATGGCAACCACGTAGAGAGAGGTCTCAGCAAGGATAGCTGCGGGGAATGGACCATTATAATACTCCCTATCATCATTATTCTAAAGCTGCTAAAAAGATAATCTAAATTAAGACTGACAATGTCAATTCTTCACCCATTTGTTACACTATATGGCATATGGAAGTGAAACATGGACTTTACATTAGGAGGAAAGGCTCTCAGAATGATATTATTTGGCCCTCAAAGAGATCAATTGGCAGAAAGATTAAGAAGACGCCACTGAATCGGTGACTCTGTATGGTACTGAAAATATCGTCGTAGACCGCGTGGTAAGATTAGAGGAAGACAGAGTGTTAAAGATAGTATCTTTTGAGAAATCAGACGGTAGAAGATCAATAGGAAAAAACATGGAAGGATGATCTTGAAGCCGATCTATCTAGGATTGGGGTACAACAATGGGGCGAAAGATCGTAGAAGATGGAGGGCTATAGTGGATGCGGCTGAGACTCACACCAAGTTATAATAGACCAGGGCGCATCTGTAAAAATATTAGTACATGTGGATGTTAAAAGGTGACTGATATTTTTTTGCAGAAATTACTTGAAAATAACTCGTATATTAATATTTGCATTATCCTCCCACTCAAAAAGGCCCGGAACATCAATCAATAGGAAAAAACATGGAAGGATGATCTTGAAGCCGATCTATCTAGGATTGGGGTACAACAATGGGGCGCAAGATCGTAGAAGATGGAGGGCTATAGTGGATGCGGCTGAGACTCACCCCAAGTTATAATAGACCAGGGCGCATCTGTAAAAATATTAGTACATGTGGATGTTAAAAGGTGACTGATATTTTTTTGCAGAAATTACTTGAAAATAACTCGTATATTAATATTTGCATTATCCTCCCACTCAAAAAGGCCCGGAACATTGTTTAAATAATCAAAATGTCAAAAAAATGAAGGAAAAATTCGATTTTTTTCTTCGTTTTTTTATTATAACTTTAAAAGTATTCATTTCCGAAAAAAGTTGCACTGACATAAAAGTTGCGCAATTAAATTTCCTACCGTATAGGATTAGTTAAAAATTTTAAAAATTGTTACCTTTGTTGCAAAATAGCAATAATTGCTAAAAAAACCATAAAAAACAACAAGTACCTATGGTATGTTTAACAGTAAATGGTTGAGTTCAATTAGTTACCAATATAAACATCCTGGATTAACCGATAATAGTATAAAAGGCCCGGTTTCAGGTAAAATTTATTTCAGGCTTTATTATGGGAGTACCGTCTAGTCAGTGTTAATTGCAAAAGACCAACTCTGTCTACCTCGGTGGCTTATCGCTCCGGGTGGGTCTTAATAATGGGCCAGGTCAGATAAATTTAATAATATTTACGACCGCACTAATTTACTGTCGAACAAACCATACTATTCGCATTTTACGTTTTTCAAGCATTTGTGCTACACTTAGGACCTTCATATTTTACCCAGAAAAACATTATGATATAGTAAAACAATACTATAGATTTCATTAGGATCGGATTAATAGATTTTGCAATCCAGCTTTCGCAAAAAAAATTCATTTTTCAAAATGTTGCAGGACTGAAAATAAAGCAGACAAGTTGAATTTTTTTACATATAGAATACTGTACCTTTCACGGCGTTAGGAATTTTTTTAAATAAACATTAATTTTTGGTGCTACGCGCAGGACAGCGGATACGTTTGCTCTGATTGGGCATTCCAATGACCTTTGATAATGATTGATGAATTTTAATTTTTAGTACATTTCGATATAAATAAATAAATTGATTTATTGCAAAATAAAAACACATACTTTGTTCTTTGAAATAACACTTTTTTAGCAAAAACTTTCTTTGTTGGTATATTTTAGCTTAGAGAATAAAAGTTTATTATTTTTAAACATATGCAATTGTTTAAACAATATTTCACAAACAATAATCAAATTAGTTTGATTTTTGTGAAATTAAAATATTAAAATACAACAAAATATAGAGTAAGAAAATAATATATTAGATAAAGATTGGAAGAAATTTTTGTGGAAATCAACTTGTGTGAATCGAACACCGCTGTTCTGTGCGTAGCACCAAAAATTAATGTTTGTTTAAAAAAATTCCTGACGCCGTGGTAGTTAACCGATTTTAATTTTGCAAATTGAAAATGAAAGGTACAGTATTCTTCTATATGCAACATTTTTTTTTAACTTGCTATCTGCTTTATTTTCAGTCCTGCAACATTTTGAAAACATGAATTTTTTTTACGATAGCTGGATTGCAAAATTTATTTCGCAAAATCTGTTGAACCGATCTTAATTAAATTTACAGTATTGTTTTATTGCATCACAAAGTTTTTCTGGGAAAAATATGAAGGTCCTACGTGTAGCACAAATGGTTGAAAAACGTAAAATGCGAATACTTGTTTTTTTTATGTTTTTTTTTTCGTGATTGTTGCTATTTTGCCACAAGGGTTATATATTATAGGAAATTTAATTACGATAGTTTTATGTCAGTGCAACTTTTCTCTATACATTTAAAGTTATAATCAAAAAACGAAGAAAAAAAATCGAATTTTTCCTTCATTTTTTGACATTTTGATTATTTAAACAATATTCCGGACCTTTTTGAGTGGGAGAATAACTCAATTATTACTGTATAAGTTATTTCCAAGCAATTTCTGCAAAAAAAAATAGGAGTCATCTCTCAACTTCCATCTCAAAACAGATGCGCCCTGGACTATACAGCCAGTCCAGAAGAAGAAGACAGCCAGCGACCTGAGCCAAAAATACTACAGATGAGGTACTAAAAGATTATAAGCTAAGAAGCTGTCTTTTAAGTAGCGAATATACCGATGTTTAGAAGGTGAATTACTGGTATTGAGTTTTTAGTGCAACATTGGTCGAAATTCCATTATGGTACAGAATGATGTTATCCACGAATTTTACAGGGTGATTAGTAACTATGTGGTCAAGCAAACATACAATATTTTAAATAGGACAACCTGTATATTCTCTCATATTTAAGTTCCTCTCATACTTTCGATTCTTATAATAAATGGTTTGACCCTACTATACAGGGTATTTAACGAGTTATGACTATTTTTATTTTAAAATCGCTATCAAATAAACACACTGTACATAAAGAAGTACTAAATAAATAAGTATTCATTTTACATAATAAGCTAAGCTATATGTTCTTGTTTTCAAAACAAGTTTAAAAGAAACCATTGACAAATTATATTCGTTTACAGTGTAAACCACAAAAGAAAATTATGAAATTATGATTTTTTCATATTTTTTTAAATGTACCTACAACCCTATATTTAATTTTTTCAAAAGATTGAATTTATGACACCTTTTAATTTTTATGAATCATTTCATAATACCTAAACGCATTATTTTCCGAAATATTTTTAGTTTTCTTTAAATTTTGCGAATACCATAAATTTCCCAAAATTTGAAGAAAACTAAAAATATTTCGGAAAATATCAGTTTAGAAAAAGGGAATGCTTCATAAAAATGAAAGAAATTTAAGAAAAAAAATATAAGAAAAACATAATTTAATTCACCTTGTGTACGAATATTCACCAATTCATCTATTAAACCGTTGATTGAATATACGAATATCCGTATATTCAATCAACGATTAAACTAAACATGTGAAAACTAGAAGATATTGTTTGCTTTATTATAAAAAGAATAATTATTTACGTATTACCTACTTCTTGATATACAGTATACTATAGTGTGACCAACTCCAATTTAGTCGAATTCGGGACAAGACTGAAAAAACTACCTAAAATCCGGGACTTTTCAATGAAAATCGGGCCATTTTTTTTAAATATAATACTTTAATATCGTCATTTTATTTGACATTTTTATGTTGACAAAAATTTTTTTGATGAAATAGGTTATAATAATAATTACATTTTTGTTTTTTGATTTTTTTTGTTTTTGACGTTTCGACTTTCAAGCCGGAAGTCTTTCTCAAAAAACGAAAAATTAGAAAATCAACTAATGTTTGATTTCCATGTAAATTAAACCTTGGGTTAAAATATAATTATCATTTTTTAATATTCATGTTTTTAAATCGTCTCTTCAGAAGACGATAATTAAAATAAAGAAACCGGAAAAAGTCCAGAGTTTGAATTTTTGTAGAACTATAATACGACGATATAAAATGCATGTGTTTTGGATGTGGTATTAGTATAACAGTCTAGAAATTGTCGACTTTTTTTCGTCCCACCAATTCAATTTGATGTGATTCTTAGAATAATGATGTATTAAAAATTTCAATATGGAATTTTACCAAAACGTTGAAAATTCGGATGGCCCGGAAGCCATGTCCGGGACACCGGGACACGACTTCGTAATTCGGGCCATGTCCCGGATTTTTCGGGCCAGTTGGTCACACTAAACACTAAGTATACAGAATGTTTGGTTCGTAGCATTATCGAAAAAACAATGGTTATTCAACTCGTTAAATACTCTGTACAGTAATGTGAAAATTGAAGGGATTATGAGAGGAATATAAATATGAGAAAATATACAAAGTGTCATATATAAAAAAGTTGTATGTTTGCTTTTACACGTCATTATTAATCACCCCGTACAATTCTCTAAGTAAGGAGACTGTCATTGCCTACATTTTTCTATATAACTTTCTTGGATATTCTGTACCATAATGGAATTATCGAACTATATCGCACTAAAAACTCACCCTGTATAATAAATTTGATTTAAAATAAAATTTATGAATAATTTTAGAAAAATATTGTCTAAGTATACTAAGTACGAGACAAAAGTGCCATTACTGCACACAAGTAATTAAATAATAACAGCGCAAGGGGGCTTTTATTTTTGAAGAAATTATTTATCACTGTTTGCTTTTAATTAATGTTGCACTAATAACTATTGCATTATTATGTAATTGAGTTAATATTAGTTTAAATAATATTCGTAACTGCATAAATTGAAACCTAAACAGACATAATTCAAATAAACAATAAGCATATTGAATAAAAAATATTTTTCAATAAAAATTTTAATCAAAATAATTTTATGCAAAGTTATGATGCAGGCCTACAAAAAGTAAATTATGTTGATTTTTCTGGATTGGGCACAATTATGGTTTCATTTCAATTTAGTTGCAAAATCGTTTAATGAAAGAGGTATGTTAGTTTTTGTAACAACTATCATGTTTTCTTTTACAATATCAGTGTTATTAATTATTTAAATACAGAAAAATTTTAATACATTTTGATGTGAAGATAACGCTAAAATTTAAGTAAAATGCAACATCGTTCATACCATTTCATACGCCGATTCCATGCCAGCAAAAGAAGTAAATCCAAAAGGTCACTACGCAGAGGTAACCCGTCCCGTAACACTCCCACTCAAGTCATAAAATCACTATACTATCACGGAGTAAATAAACAAAATCAGTAAACAAAGAATATAGCTCTTCGCTTGCGTGCCTGCCCGAGCTATTCGTCGCGAATGACTGGTTTGGCCGAACCCATCATGGTCTATATACGTGGACTTAAACAACTGTTATGGTACCGGTGATGGTGGGGCGATGGGCTTTAGGGCAACTTAGGACCCTTTGTTCCAAATTCGTATACCTGGTGTAGTTCAGAGATGGACTCCGGATGAAGAGGGCGGGAAAAAGAGAAAAAGGAATACGAAATTAAATATGAAATTTCCTAAGAGATTATAATATACATATTTAAATCACCTGGGGATATTTGTATAGATTATAGTGTAGTTACTTCCTTTAAGTACCGGAAAAATGATGTATTATTTTATTTATGTAATGTAAATATGATAATTATATTAAAAGGGGGCACGCTGAAATGAGCAATTTTTTTTGTAACATAAAAAGTATCAAAAAGGCAAAATTTTAATGTTTTGCCTATAAAAAATTTGTGCAAAAATCTATAAAGGCTATAAAAATTTGTGCAAAAAATAACAAAAAGTATAAAAAATAAAAGTAAATAACAGAATACCGCAAATTTCTAACAAAAAGTGTTGACAAAATACCATATTTTCAAAGTCATTGAAAATGCGAGTTACGAATAAGTTGTACAGGTACTAAAGAAACTAAAAACAATATAGCGCCAGATACGGACGGAATTTCGAAAGACTTATTAAAACAAGCTCTGGGGAAGAATTCATTATCTAATAACATTAATATGGACCAAGGAGCAAATGTCAGAAGAATGGGCATTGGCCTTATATAGTCAATAATATATAACAAAGGAGATAAGAGGGAATGCCAGAATTGTAAGCCAGTTAACTTACTAAATGTAGTAGGTATACAGAATTGTTTCTGGTATTATCTACAATAGATTGTTAGAATACTCTGAGAATATAATCGGTGATTATCAAAATAGATTGAGATTAATAGAGCCATAGCAGAAACTATAGTCATACTACGAACGATACAAGCAAAAGCTTATGAATACGGCATAGAGCTGTTATGTATATAGACTTTAAACGAGCTTTTGGTAGTGTGAACAGAAACAAAATGCTGGAAGACATTCGTTATCTAGGTATGTCTAACTAATAATAATATATCCATCTCATAAAAATGACGTTGCTGTGTTCATAAGCCGCGGTTAGAAATAGATAGAGAACTGACTCCCCTATTTGACATCAGTATGGGAGTGAGACAGGGAGACGCACTATAAACCATGGTGTTCAACCAAGTTCTTGAGTCATCAGAAAAACTAATGTAGCAGACCATATAAATACCAAAACAGTACATATTACTGCATATACAGATGATGTAGCCTAATGGAAACGTTTTAGGAAATTGATCCTGAAGCACGAAAAAGAGGTCTTAAAGTAAGAGAAACAAAAACGAAATGCATGACTATCAAAAAACACCTGGCAATGAAAATAATATCGCAAGAGACAACTGCACCATCGATTGTGTGGATGCCTTCACATATCTGGGCACAGAAATAAATCAAAATAATTCCGTAAATAGCGAAATTAATGCACGTATTTAAAGTGGAAATCGTACATACTATGCTAAATATGAGATTAATAACATAATAACATCGAAAGTATTAGACGAAAAGACCAGCTTGACGATCTACAGAACATTAATTAGACCAGTAGTAACCTATGGTTGTGAAACTTGGGTAATGACAAAAAAAGATAAAGCCCCACTAAGGACATTCGAGAGAAAGATACTAAGAAAAGTATACGCCCCGGTGCAAGAGGAACACGGCACATGGAGAATCAGGACAGGCAAAGACCCATCTACGTTATGATGTCAAAAGAAAAAGAAGAAGAAGGACCTTTTGTTCCAGGTGTAGGTCAGAGATGGACTCCAAAAGAAGAGGACGGGAAAAAGGAAAAGAGAAACGGAAAAAATTTGGCCGAAGCCATCATGGTCTATATACGTGGACTTAAACAACTGTTATGGTACCGGTGATGGTGGGGCGATGGGCTTTAGGGCAACTTAGGACCCTTTGTTCCAAATTCGTATACCTGGTGTAGTTCAGAGTTGGACTCCGGATGAAGAGGGCGGGAAAAAGAGAAAAAGGAATACGAAATTAAATATGAAATTTCCTAAGAGATTATAATATACATACATATTTAAATCACCTGGGGTTATATTATATTTGTATAGATTATGGTGTAGTTACTTCCTTTAAGTACCGGAAAAATGATGTGTTATTTAATGTACACAAGTTTCAGATATATCTCGTATTAAATGGTTATGTAAATATGATAATTATATAGAAAGGGGCACGCTGAAATGAGCAATTTTTTTTCATAGCTTAAAAAGTACCAGAAAGGAAAAATTTTAATGTTTTTCATAGTAGAGCAACATTTCAAAATTTGCAAAAAAAAACAACAAAGAGCATAAAAAATCACAGTAAATAGTAGAATATCGGAAATTGATAACAAAAAGTATTGACAAAATACGATAATGTCAAAATCATAACTTACTTAACCAAAATATTATAAATATCAATGGTTTTTGGAATGGAATTTCCTTTATTACCTCCATCATTATAATTATCTTTGTCTTTATGCCTATGAGGGACTTTCTTTGGTCGTCTCCTAATCCTTGTTCTTCCTTCCAGGAACTACCAGATCAGTGATTTTTCGTATTGAGTGATTAACGTCTCGACATTGAACAAGACCAAACCATCTTAACCTATACTCTCTTATTTTACCATCAATTGGTATCATCCCTAGACTTCCCCTGATACACTCATTCTTAATTTTATCCTTTTTTGTCGCTTTACTCATCGATTCATTTCCTCCGCATGCACTCGTTGTTCCTCTTTTTTCTATTTCTGCACAACATTCAGTTGCATACACCATAGCCGGTCTTATGGCTGTTTTATAAATTTTTAGCTCCAGATCCATTATAATTTTTCTTTCACCCAACACACCACTCGTTTCCTTCCAATTCATACATCCAACGCTGATTCTACTTCATGCATCCCCATCTATTTCCCCATTACTCTGTAATACCGATCCTAGGTATTACTTAAAACTACAGCTTTTCACAATCATGTCACCATCCAACGATATCAGTTTATTTATAGTAACTCCATCTTTAAATTGACATCATCATCATCATTCTCTTTGCCTTAACCCTATGCGGGGTCGGCTTCCCTGATTGCATTTCTCCGGACAATTCTATCTTGGGTCATATCAATATTAAGACCCTTTACCAACATGTCCTGCCTAATCGTCTTCCCCCACGTCTTCTTTGGTCTTCCTCTCCTACTCCTTCCAGAAATCTGCACTTCAGAAATTCTTCGCATTGGGTGATTAACGTCTCGACATTGAACATGACCAAACCATCGCAACCTATGCTCTCTCATTTTGGCATCAATTGGTGCCACACCTATACTTCCCCTAATATACTTATTTTTAATTTTATCCTTTTTTGTCACTCCACTCATCCATCTAAGCATTCTCATTTCCGCCACATGCATTCGTTGTTTCTCTTTCTTTTTCACTGCCCAACATTCAGTTCCGTACATCATAGCCGGTCTTATAGCTGTTTTATAGAATTTTCCCTTCAACTTCATTGGAATTTTCCGGTCACACAGCACACAGCACACCACTCGCTTCCTTCCACTTCATTCATCCAGCCCTAATTCTACTGCATGCATCTCCATCTATTTCTCCATTACTCTGTAATACCGATCCCAGGTACTTAAAACTATTGCTTTTTACAATCAGTTTACCATCCAAAGATACCATATTATTTGTAGTAACTCCATCTTTAAATGAGCATTCCTTAGCATTCTTTAAATAAGATCAAAAGATCTTAGATTTTGTATCATTTAGTAATATAAGTTAAAGAAGAACTGATAATTGGTCAACTGATGACCAGATTTCAGTAGTCTAAACACAGCTTGTGTTTAATAATAAAAAAAATTAGCATTCCAAATACTCCGTCTTTGTCCTACTAAGTTTTAAACCTTTTTCCTCGAGAGCTTGTCTCCACTGTTCCAGTTTTTGTTCCAAGTCTCTTTCACTATTTCCTACTAACCCGACATCATCGGCATACATTAAGCACCATGGAATGTTACCCTGTAGTTTCGCTGTTGTCTGGTCCAAAACTAATGAGAATTCCATCTTTAAATTGACATTTTTCCAAACACTCCTACTTTCTTTGGTCCTACTAAGTTTTAAAGCCTTTTTCCTGTAGAGCTTATCCAGGAAGGTACCCCTGTTAAGTTAATCTATTCCTGGAGTATGTATTTTCTTGTCAGCTGTATCATTATGTATTTCTGATTTGCAAGATCCTGGGCAAAAATTAGTCGATGATCTGCGCTCTGCAAAGCTTAGTCTATGTAGGTATTGGACATTGGTGTCCACACTTTTTCTATCAGATTGTTTTGTATCACCTGGAATCTTTTTAAATAACTGTATATGTGCTGGAGTTAACCGCATAACACAAAAACTTGATTTATATCAACCGGTTGAACAAGCGGGATTTCGAAAAGGGTTTGGTACTAACGATCACTTACAAACCATCAGAACACTTGTAGAAAAAACCACAGAGTATAATGTACCTTTACATACTTATGGCATTTATTGATTTTCACAAGGCTTTCGATAGTATTGAAACCTGGTCCTTTTTGTCAGCCCTAAGGGATGCTCGAACAGATTCACGGTACACAACACTCATTAAAAACATTTATGAACAGGCCACATTCCACATCAAAATCAATGAAGACAAAAAACCGAAAAAATACGCCTTAGTAAAGGTATTAGACAATGTGATAGATACTATTTCACCAAAACTTTTTACCTTAGCATTGGAAAATGTAACAGCTCGACTGGGACGAAAAAGGTCTAAACATTGATGGTGTACGTTTGAGTCATGTGAGGTTTGCGGACGACATAGTATTATTCAGTACAAATATCGAGGAACTGGAGCAAATGATGAAGGAATTAAACCAGCAGTCAAATAAAATAGGTCTCAAAATTAATCTGCAGAAAACAAAAATAATTAGTAATGTACAAACATACAATTGTCTTGGGTAGCTTTTGGCAAGTTAAGCTTTATCTTGAAGAATAAAGATATACCAATGTGTCTAAAACGTAGAGTTACGCCAAATGTATCTTGCCTGTAACTACATATGAACTGGAGACCATGGCCTTTACAAAGAAAACCTTAGAGCAGCTCAGTACAACCCAAAGAGCGATGGAGAGGGCCATGCTAGGAATTAGTTTAAGAGACAGAATTCGAAATATCGACATTTTTGAAAGAACAAAGATTACTGATGTCGCAGAACGTATAGCAAGGCTCAAGTGGCAATGGGTCGGACATGTTGCTTGAGATAATCCGGAAAAATGGACACAGAGACTAACAAACTGGAGTAAGAGAGAACAGGCGAGGAGTAAGCAGACCGCAGAAGAGGTGTGCAGATTATATCAAACAAGTCGAGGGCAAGCCGTGGATGAGAATTTCCAAGAATAGAAATCGATGGAAGCAAATGGAAGAGGCCTATATCCAGCAGTGGACGAACACAGGCTGATGAAGAAAAAAAAGAAGTGCTGGAGTTATATAGGATAGAGTAAAGAGAAGAGACAGGCACAGAGCACGATTTAAGGATCAGATGGAAGACGACTTACGAGTATTAAAAGTACGAAATTGGAAAACCGAGACGAATGATAAGAAGGACTGGATTCTGGAACAGGCCAATGCCCACCATGGGTTGTAGAGCTAACGATATCTTAATTATTTCTCCAAAAAGTTCTTGTCACCTACGTGCTATTGCTTCGTAGTCATGCAAAATACGGTTTTAGTTTATATGTTTCAAAGTCTAAAGCTCCCTGAATCCCCAAATCTCCATGAATCAGTTTTATTTGGTGCAGGTGCATGGTACTTTGACTGGCACATGTCTAGTAAGGATGTCTGTTATGATCCTTAGCTGGTTTCTGTCTATTTTCCTTACCACTTCAATCCTATTGGTATATTTCCAATGTAGAATTTGTCATGTATTCTTTGAAGATGTAGAATTATTCCGTAAAAGACCTGTCTGTTGTATTGAAGTTCCCTACGATTTTTGTGCCATTTAAATGGACAGGGAAGTCCCTAAACTACAGTTCTTGATGCAACTGAGCATTCGATAGAGAAAATATGACATTATTTCGTAAGATTGTACTGTGGAGAGCTCATTAAACTCTTTAGTTCCTATCGAGTTTGCAGAATTGACATTCCTACTCACTCAGCAACACTCTCGTTTCTGTATTCGATTTTAGTCGAAAGAAAGGTTTTAAAATTAAGCCTCAATGTTAAAATGTGTCGTTTATTTAAAAAAAATGTTTGAAAATTGCATTCATACTTCCAGTTATTCAGAAATGATGACGAGACCAAAACGAGACCAACTTGACAGTGAACAACAATTACATTAGATTTGCATAACAAACAATCGCGTCAAAGCTAAAGGAAAAAATTATTCAAAAGCTGCTTTAATGACCATGTCATTGTCAATTCAATTTTTGTTTATCTACTACCAGATTTTTTTCAGAATAATATAGAACATTAACGGGACGCTCCCCTTGAGGTACGATCATATTTACATAACAATTTGCAACTGACTGCATCTGTCTATGTCCTCACAAAGTGAACCAAAAATGTAAACGTCCGTAAAATAATTATTTCTAAATTTAACTCTTCAAAATCACAGAATATGTAGGTATTAAAATTATTAAATGGTTCAAACAAATGGTACTGAACTGAGAGTCACACAGAGAAAAATGAAGCGGTCCATGTTAGGAATAACTCTGCGAGACAGAATAAAAACCGAAGAGGTCAGGGGTCTGATTCTAATTCATTTCGATGTCGCAATTTAATTTCGACTCCGCCATGACAGTCGCAATTTATAGCGATTCTTATTCATTTCGATATTAGTTCCAACTGGAGATATTAACGTTATCATTTTGACACTGCTCAGAATTTGGGTTGGTCCTCCTGTTTATTGGATTTATTGGCTGTGCAACCACCGCACCGTTTGGTGATAGTCTGGGCAAATTATCGAAAAAATGTCATTTTGTGAAAACTTATTTACCAGCTATTTTATTGCTAAAATCGAATCTTAAGATTGCATAATATATTAGTAATACAGTGGTACCTCGATATACGAGCGCCCTAATATACGAGTGTTTTGAGATACGAGCCGCCGAGCGAGCGATGTTTTGCTTTGAGATGAGAGCAAAATTTGAGATACGAGGAATCGCTTTCTATTAAAATTCATGCCTCTTTTTGACTACCTACTTGTATCTTGTATTATAAAATAAAAGGTAGTTTTACTGGTAATGGATCTTTACGGCCCCGCCATAAAAATCATTTTACAGGTCTGTACGTGACTATGTATTTACTTGGACCGACAAATTAAATCTCTATCTCTCTCTCTCTCTCTCTCTCTCTCTCTCTCTCTCTCTCTCTCTCTCTCCTGTCGTTTCTCCATTACTGAGGATCGTGATTTCTTCCAATATTCCTAACAATGTTTCTCCATTGGTCTCTATCTTCAGCTGCTCTAAGAGCTTCGCAAAATGAGTTTCCAGCTGAATGCTTCATTTGGTCAGACCATCGAGTTGGTGATCGTCCTCTTGATCTTCTCCCCGGAACGTTTCCAGAAACAATTAATCTCTCCACACTGTCGTCACCTCTGCGAACCACGTGACCAAAGAATTGCAGAATTCGTTGCAGACATATTGTGGACAGCCTTTTTTTAATATTGAGTTGGTTTAGAATGGAAACGTTTGTCCTGGAAACGTTTGTCCTAAACAAATTAAATAGACATTGTAAATTAAATCCAGCAACAATTCGTATTCCGCGTTCCCATCCCAACCATATTGCACTCACGATCTTTGTGTAATTTACCGCATTTACACTCAGTCCTTTTGGACAGGGAATTGGGCAGGGAAGTGGGCAGCGTGAATGTGTAAATAGCGCACTCGCGCTGCTGCTTCTCATGCTACTGCCATTGCACGGCGCTCCCCAAAAAGTCGGTTTTCAGGATGGAAGTCAAAGGACTGGCAGCGCGAGCGCGAGTGAGTATTCACATTCAACTACTCTCTCTCTCTCTCTCTCTCACACACTTGCCGCCGGCAAAGCGGCAAGTGAGTAAGTGAGCAAAACGATGCTGTCGTCACATTTCATTCTTGAGAGTCATTCGGTAAATGAGTTGTGAGGACATTGGCGAGGAACTGATGTGAACACCTCACTCGCGTCGATATCGTATTTCGGGCAATATTTCCGGCAGCGGCAGCAGCAGTGGCGATGGCTAAGTATAAATCCGGCACTGTAAATTTTTAGTAGAGCTAGACCTCAGTCTGTCGGCTTTGCTTGTTTTCGAAGTATTTTTGATAAAGTTGTTTCACATTTAGTTTTATAACGATTGGTTCGAAGAAGAAGATGATGTCGATTGAATTAAAACGTCAAATCATTGAAAAACATGAGCATTGAAAAACATTTTTTAGGACTGGAACGGATTAATGACATTTGAGTTAATTTCAATGGGGAAAATTGCTTTGACATACGAGCAAATTGACATACGAGCAAAGTTACGGAACGAATTACCCTCGTATGTCGATGTACCACTGTGTGGGGTATGACAAGTCCGCAGAAAGTGTGTTATTTTATTTATAAACAAATTAGCACTCCTAAATCTTCTTTTTTTTCAATTACTGCTCTGTAACTCCTAAGATTTTTCCTTTAAACCAAAAACACTCAAATAAAAATTCACCACAATTTAGTTCTGCACAAAGTTATTTTTTTCCGATTTCCTTCAACAAAAATTTTACTCGGAAAATCCGAGTTTTCCAAAAAAAATCTGCAATTTTCAATTAAAATTTTAGGAAAGTAATTATTTATTGATAATTAAATAAATTGGTGACATGAAAGATTTTTTTATATTAGATTATATATCAGGAGGCCGGCGACAATCTAACCAATAGTTTAGCAATAATTAAAAATGTTAATTAAAAAATTTCGGTCGAAATATTAACCAGAAAGATTATGATACACCAGAATAACTATGATTTTCCTATAAAAAAGCACTATAACTATTCAACGTACTTTACAGAATTGAAACTGGAATATTTGAGCGGTCTCCGGAATGTTATAAAGAAACAATTTTTTGGCTTATAAACAAATGGAACCCCTCAGAAAATATCAGATTAAATCAAATTAACTTAACGCTGTTGCAAAGGCACGTCTTCTTCTTCGAAGAAGAAAAATCGAATTGAGTGGTTCCAGGTATAACCGGTCAAATTTGACCGGAATTTGCGACAGAGTTATAAACAACAGGATTTCAATCTTTGAACCATTACCTTTTTATTCCGGTCCTCTTTGTACATACAAATTTTTATATCTTCAAGACACTCATAACAAAAAAGATTTATGTCACCAAGGTATTTAATTATTCATAAATAATTACTTCCCTAAAATTTTAGTTGAAAATTAAAAATTTTGTTTGGAAAACCCGAATTTTCCGAGGAAAATTTTCGTTGAAGGAAATCGAAATAAAAAATATCTATGTGCAGAATTAAATTACAGTGAATTTTTATGTGAGCGTTTCTTCTGAGTTACAGAGCAATAATTAAAAAAAAAGAATGTGTGTGTACTTTGTACGCACGTAAGAAGTTATACTTCTACTACATATTATGTGATTTTTAAGACAATACCAAACATTTTAAAAAATAAAAGAATAAAACGCACACAAACACATTGAAAAATGCCACAAAGAAAAAATGATTTCTGAACGATAATAATTGTTGGCAAAAATTTTACTGAAAAAAAATTATTTAACAAATATACTTACAATCATAAAATGCATAAAAAAATAAAAAAATAAAAACTTGCATCGGGAATCTAACCCGTGATTTTCGTGGCGCTTTGATTCGTAATCGAAGCCTAGACTCACTCGTCCAATTCCACATTATTTGTCATGTGGAAAAATAGGGTAACTGAACGTTTTACTGTTTGACAGTTGTTTTGAATATAATTAAATTATGTAGTTTAAATTTTGTGGAAGAAAATATTAAAATATAACAAAACAGTAAGAAAACAATATATTAGATGAAGATTGGTAGAACTTTTGTAGGTAATCAAATTAAGTATGTAAATCAAAGCATAACATACCTACTAGATAAATAAATCTACGCCAAAAAATCATAATTTAAAAATAAAAATCGGACCTAATTTGGGATTTCTCTCTAAAATCCCCATTCTTGAGAAAATAAATGTACAGTAGAGCGTCGATTATCCGAACGTCGATCAATCGAACGTCGATCAACCGAACGACCGCTTATTCGAACTATCGACTCCCGCGTCCCGCACTCGAATACCGAGCAAGTGTTAGTAATTTACGCTTAAAATATCTTCAATTTTCTTCAATATTGTATCCAAAAATAAATATGTTGTTGCAAAGACTGCACTTTTTTGTTTAGTTGCTAGTTGTCATTCATCATCATCATCTTGGTGCTACAGCCCTTAGAGGGCCTCGACCTTCTCAAGCTTTCTACGCCATTCTGTTCTGTCCCTTGCTTGCATTTTCCAGTTGCCGACTCCGATCTTCTCGGCATCCTGTGTTACCCCGTCCATCCACCTCAGCTTTATTCTACCCCGTCTTCTCATTCCCACGGGTTGCGCTGTTAGAATCTTTTTTATCATGTTCGATTCAGGGGCCCGGGCTACATGTCCTGCCCACTGCAGGCGGTTTCGCTTAATTATAGTGATAATATATTTTCCACCAAACGTATGCTTGTAGATATTCTGCAGTTCAAAGTTATATCTACGCCTCCATATTCCGTTCTCACAGACCGCTCCGAATATCTTACGTAGCACCTTTCTTTCAAAAATCGACAGAGCGGATTCATCTGTTTTAGTTAGCGTCCATGCCTCTGATCCATATGTGAGAACGGGGACTATCAATGTTCTATACAGCCTTATACGAGTTTTTTGAGACAGACGTTTGTTAGCTAAGTACTTTGATAGACTATGATAACACCTGTTTGCAATTATTATTCGTCTTTTTATTTCCTCTGATGTGTTATTATTGGGGTTAACCGATGTCCCTAGATATATGAACTCTTTGACCGCTTCGAAGTTTTGGTCATTGATGATTAGATCTGCGTCAATATTTCCAGCTCTTGTGTTTGTGTTAGTCGCCATGAATTTTGTTTTATTTCGATTTATATGTAACCCCATTTGTTCTGCTGCTGCTACTAGCTCGGTTAGGATTTCCGCAGTTCTCGCTCTGGTTCTTGTTATAATGTCCACGTCGTCTGCATATGCTAGAATTTGGACAGATCTATTGAATATTGTTCCCCTGCTATCTATATTAGTGTCTCGTACGACTTTTTCTAATGCTACATTAAAAAGTTGACGTACCCCTATGTATTTCAAATGGGGTTGACGAGTCGTTTTGAATTTTTACTGCTGATATCATCTTCGCCATTGTCACTTTTATCATTCATATGAGTTTTTTTGGAATTCCTAACTCATTCATAGCGTTGTAGAGACTTGGTCTTAATACACTGTCATAAGCAGCTTTAAAATCGACAAAAATATGGTACATATCTATGTTAAACTCTTGCGCTTTTTCCAGGATCTGTCGTAGTGTAAAGATCTGGTTAATGGTTGAACGTCCACGCCTGAATCCTGCCTGATATTCTCCTAGAAACGTTTCGGTATAAGGCTTCAATCTCTCGTGCTAGTTGTCATTATCAAGATATAAATAAATATGTAGGTATATAAATATGGCTTTTATTCACTTGTTCGCGGTGTGCAAGTACTTGGAGGCGATACGAGAAACGATCGTGCGAGAATAGCGGAGAAATATTGTAACTTTCTTAAATAATTCATTGTCAATTGAAATTGTCAAATTGACGTATTGATATGATATGCAATTATTATATAAAGGTAAATGTAATTAATTGTATTTTGCTTGCATTACTGCATATTAATAACTAATTTTATTTACTACATACAATTGTTTACGTTTTAATAACATAACCTGAATCTCATTTTTTTCTTCTTATTATTTTTTGGAGTATGGCCTTGACAATTATCCAGCAACCAGGACCATATGATTGGCCAATATAATTAAAAGTGCGAATAAAAGTGCAGAGCGAAGAAACCAGGTGTCGCTTTTACGAACTTGCACGGTCCCATTGTAGTTCGATTATCCGAACAAATCGGTTTTCCGAACACCTATGTCCCCCAATTAGTTCGGATAATCGACGCTCTACTGTATTTCAACCTAATCCAAATGTATAATTACAATATGATTATAATAAAAACTACTTACCAAATTAGAATGAGTTTTCCTTGTCCAAAATAGTCCAAAAGTCCAAAAATATAGGTATATGAAAACTATTTAAAAAGGCAGTATAACTATTAACTAACTTTGTTTGTTGTTTCTTTTCACACAAATTTTAAAACGCAACAACCATAAATAATCTAACTACAGCTGTGCCACAGCCGCCATATTGAATAATTTTTGACATGTCATTTGAACATCCAATCAGAACAAAGTTATAATGCGCATGCGCCGGGATCATAGGTTTTAACATATAAAAATTCACCCTCATATCGCCGGTAAAGAAGTATAACTTCAAAAAGATTTCGGAGTGCTTATTTGTTTATAAACCAAATAGCACACTTTCTGCGGACTTTGCATAGCTATATTACTTATATATGAAATCCTAAGATTTGATTCCAGCATGTCCAGCAATAAAATAGCTGGTACATAATTTTCCTTGTTTTATACTAATTTTCCCAGATTATTACCTGCCTTAGTTTTTTCATTGAGTTGATAATTCACGTTGTGAACATTCTCAATTATTATATTTCTAATTTAATACTATTCTATCTAATTCCTCCACAACCAGCAGATTTCCATAACACCAATCCATATTAATACCTTTTGCTTTAGTTTTCCTTGCAAGAAACAAACGAAACACATCTCCTAAACTAAACCTAACCTCGCTTTCGGTCATTGATTCATGTTCGTGTCACAATAATTTCGACTCGAAATTATAATATCAACCTCTTTTTTTTTAGTCGCAATTAATTTCAAGTCGCTATTCAATGGCATCATTCGTTAGTTCAACTAAAATCCACAAGGCTCGCACAGTCGCATTTCAACGTCGCCATATTGATTGCGACTTGTTTTGAGTCGATATTTGAATTAGAATCAGGGCCCAGGAGAAGAACCAGTGTGAGTGACGTCATCGAAAGGATAGCCAGACTGAAATGGAGATGGTTAGGACACATAACCAGAATGAGAGATGTGCAATGGACAAAGAGGTTATTGGAATGAAGACCAAAAACCTTCCATCTTCCAACTTTTAAGGAGTGATATCGACATTTTAGGAGTGGAAGACATAAGATGGATGAATGATAAATCGCGACCAGGCGCATTGTGTAATGCATCGACGGGAATGTGGCATATGTAAAAGATTTGATTAGAGAAACTCGTCGAATTTCAATCAGAGCAATTTCAGATAATATTGGAGTGAGGATAGGATTTGTCCATCTGTATTATTAGGATAGGATCTGTATTATCCATCAAACTCTATTAGACACAAACTAGGTTACATCAATGTTTCTGCGCAATGAGTTTCTCGCCTTTGGTCAAAGGACCAAAAAAGCTTGCGTATTGGGATATCTTCGCAACATCTCACGGGATACAGGCAAAACAGTAATGACTTTATTTCGTCAATAATAATTGCTGACGACGAATCTAGGTGTTATTATTATCTTATATTAGTTGTTCATCAAGCAATAAGACTAAAACGTATGGATAATCTCTCACATGGTGTCCTGCTTCTGCACGTCAATGACCGGACTCATGCTGCCAAAGTAGTGAAAGAAAATCAACAACGAAAGAGAGGGGGATATTAAAGCATCCACACTATAGTCCTGATTTATCGTCTCGTGATTTTCACATCTTTGGGCCACTGAAAAAGGTGCTAAGATTTAATCGTTTCCAGTCGGACGAAAAAGTACAAAATGCCATAAAAGAATTCTTCCTGTAACATCCACAATAATTCTTTAAGCAGGGTATACATCGGTTAGTGAAACAATGGTATATGTGCTTTCTTTTTTTTTATTTATTATTATCCCGGTTTTTTACAGCGTTCTCCGCCTGCCGCTTCCTAGTTTCCAGCTTCGTCAATCGTTCCATTCGCCAGGGTGAAGGTTCCTTTCCGACATTGCCTTCTGAATGCCGCCTAGCCAAAATTGTTTCGGCCTTCCTCTCTTCCTTCTTTCCCTTGGCATCAATTTTAAAATTTGTTTTGGCAGCCTAGCGTCGTCCATTCTTTTTACATGACCATAACAGATCAATAATTGTCTCCTTTTAATTTCATCTATGATGTTGGTTTGACTCCCATTACATTTCTAATTTAACCAATTTGTATTCTTTCAAGCCTGTATTTTTTGTCTTTTGTATTTCCTGGCTTCTGGCAACTTTCTTTTCATTAAGTTGTATTAGGGTAGATATGTGGTCTACGCAAGATCTTCCAGCTCTAAATCCTGCTTGGTGTTCAATTTCATTTCACGAACAGCCTGCTATCTAGTGACCGAGATACACTTGTAGTTTCCGCAAATAATCCATGAGTAATCCATGCTTTTTTCCAACTCTTCGGAATTTCTTCCCGATTTACGTCTCTTATGAGTATCTTAAATATCTTGTGGACTTAACGGAGACAGTAACAGCAATGTTTACCAGAATAACAAGCGAGGAAGTGGCTCAAGCGCTTCAAAAAATAAAGAAACGAAAAACAGTCGGACCAGATGATATTCCGGGGGAAGTATGGAGAGCATTGGGAGAGACAGGAATAAGTTGGCTAGCAGGTCTATTTAATAGAATTATGGAACTTGGACAAATGCCAGACGAATGGAGAAGCAGTATATTAGTACCTGTCTACAAAAACAAGGAAGACATACAACAATGTACAAACTACAGGGCTATAAAACTACTTAGCCACACCATGAAAATATGGGAGAGAGTAATTGATAGACGGATACGTCAAGAAACCGAAATATCCGTTAATCAATTTGGCTTTATGCAGGACAGATCAACAACAGATGCAATTTTCATTGTAAGGCAACTGATGGAAAAATACAGGAATAAAGAGACCAACGCTCATATGGTATTCATTGATCTTGAGAAAGCATATGATAGAGTTCCTCGAGAGATTCTGTGGTGGGCACTCAATAAGAAAGGAGTCCCTGGCGAATATGTAAAGATTGTTAGAGATATGTATGAGGGAGTAACGATTAGTGTTAGGACAGGTGTGGGAGAGACTGATAAATTTCAGGTGAAAGTAAGATTGCACCAAGGCTCGGTGCTTAGTCCTTATTTATTCTCATTAGTTTTGGACCAGATAACAGCGAAACTACAGGATAGCATTCCATGGTGCCTAATGTATGCTGATGATGTAGTGTTAATAGGAAATAGTGAAAGAGACTTAAAACAAAAACTGGAACAGCGGACACAAGCTCTGGATGAAAAAGGTTTAAAACTTAGTAGGACAAAAACAGAGTATTTGGAATGTTCATTTAAAGATGGAGTTACTACAAGTAAAATGATATCTTTCGACGGTGAAATGTTTGTGAAAAGCAATAGGTTTAAGTACCTAGGATCGTTATTACAGAGTAATGGAGAAATAGATGGAGATGCATGCAGTAGAATTAGAGCTGGATGGATGAAATGGAAAGAAGCGAGTGGTGTGTTGTGTGACAGAAAAATTCCAATGAAGCTGAAGGGAAAATTCTATAAAACAGCCATAAGATCGGCTATCATGTACGGAACTGAATGTTGGGCAGTGAAAAAGAAAGAGGAACAACGAATGACGAGTGCATGTGGTGGAAATGAGAATGCTTAGATGAATGAGTGGAGTGACAAAGAAGGATAAAATTAGAAATGAGTATATTAGGGGAAGTCTAGGTGTAGCACCAATTGATGCCAAAATGAGAGAGCGTAGGTTAAGTTGGTTTGATCATGTTCAACGTCGAGACGTTAATCATCCAATACGAAGAATAGCTGAAGTACAGATTCCTGGAAGGAGTAGGGAGTAGGAGAGGAAGGCCAAAGAAGACTTCGGGGGAGACGATAAGGCAGGACATGTTGGTAAAGGGGATTAACATTGATGTGACTCAGGATAGAATTGTGTAGAGAAATGCAATTAGGGAAGCCGACCCCGCATAGGGATAACGCCAAGGCAAAGAGAATGATGATTAAGTATCTTGTGAATAGCACTTTAAGATAAGTAATCTTATGAATAGCCATCATTGTTTTGGTAATTATTAATAGATATATTTAACAATAAATTTTTCTGTACCAAAGATGAGTTTCAATTGAACAAGCCTCGTAATTATGCTGATATATTAAAATTAAATGCCGAATACTTTCTTAGTGCCTCCAGAAATCCCATTCATTTTCACTCAATAATATTTTCGAACCCTTTTGATTCGCAAAAGCACCTTCCAAGCCCGGAAGTGATTTACGAGAAGACCAAGACCAGGGACTTCCATAATTTCGCAGAACATTATTCGCCACCTTCTTGACAAGTTCGTGTGAATAAAATATTGTAAATTGTACCGTTTCTTTTGGAGTGAAACGTAATTTACAATTTACGCCAGAGGAATTTTTACGACACTACATGAAGGAAAAAATATAATAGTTTCTTTTCGTATCAGGGTGAAATATAGGGCGGGATGAAATATGGAATAAAGTTGAAAAGTCCGCCAAACTGGCGACTGGATTGTTCCTTGATGTATTATGGAAAGCGTTATTACAACTTGAAGTAATAAAAAAACGTGGTTTTTTTATTACACCGATAAGTCGGTAAGAACCAGAAACCATTATAGCAGAAATTTGAATCTAAAGAAGTATACTCAGGGCTGTTTTATCCATTAGGCAATATAGGCAGTTGCCTAGGGCGGCAAATTATGAGAGGGCGGCAAAAATTCTGTACAAAAAATATTTGTATATAAAAATTAAAATCGAATAACATTTAAGTACATAGTACATCCATCAATGTGGGCATTCATTTCTAGTAAACAAATTGCATTTTCTTAACACTATTCATTCAAAAAGGACAGAAGTCGTAAACTTAGGGATTATTGGGCCGTTGGCAGCACCGCAAAGGCAGCGGGCGCACTGTTCTATAATTTTTTTTAAACTGAATCCTTTTGGGTTATTCGTGGTTGAAAATTTGCCATTTTCATTGAAAAATGTCGCCTTTTCGGACGGTTTTCATCTAACGAAAAAAGCTATATAAAATATTTTTGTAGCTTATGAAAAATCAAAGAGATTCGTTCCTTCAAAGTCTTCTAGTGATAACATAAAAAGAGATATGGTAGGTGAAAAGAATTTTTTTTGTGCATGCTCAAATGGGTGTGTTCAACTTAATAACAGAGAAATGGTCGATTTTAAGGGTATAATGCTATCAATTTCTTTTGTAAGTACTGCCTGAAAAGACCTTTAAAACGACCGTACTGTTAAATTTTCGATTACATTCAAACTAAGCGAGATATGGTGCAACAAAAAAGGATGACTAATTTATTTTAAGATAAAATGCGAAGTACGTATATTTTAACCCCTCATCCACCAGATTTAAATGCATCGTTTTGCTTCTACAATATCTTTTACTATAGTGTTATTTCTATGTTCAACAAGTTGAACGGGTTTAAAATGTATGGTTTTTGAAAAAAATAAGATCAAATATAGAAAGCATTAATTTTTTTAAATCTTCCTTTTTCTCCATGTAACTTGAAAATGATAATGAGATACAATAATGAAAGAAAAATAAAATTGTTATCTATAAGAAAACCTACATTTTTGTAAGGTATTTTGATACGAATCTCTTATCACTTTCGAATTACATGGAGAAAAAAAAGATTTTTAAGAAAATTTAAAAATGGGCTCTATAATTTGATTTTATTCTTTTCAAAAACCATTCATTTTAAACTCGTCCAACTTTTTGAATATAGAAATAACACTAGGTATAGTAGAAGCTATTCTAGAAGAAAAACGATGCATTTAAATTCTGGTGGATGAGGGGTTAAATATACTTCTCATTTTTCCTTAAAATACATTAGTCATAAGTTTTTTTGCACCATATCTCTCTTAGTTTTAATGTAACCGACATTTAACAGTTCTCGTTTTAAAGGTCTTTTCAAGTACTACAAAAGGTACTGGTAGCATTATACCCCTAAAATCGACAATTTCTCTGTTATTTTAAGTTGAATACACCGATTTGAGCATGCACCAAAAAATTTTCACCTACCCTCTCTTTTTTTATTAAAACTAGAAGATTTATGAAAAAATGAATCTCTCTGATTTTTCATAAACTACAAAAATGTTTTATATAGTTTTTTTTTGTTAGATGCACAATTTTTATGGTATTCCCAAAAAAACAGTCTCCGAAAATTGTCAGTTTTCAATGAAAATGGCAAATTTTTAATCACGAATAACTCAAAAATATTGAGTTTTCAAAAAAATGTATAAAACAGTTATTGCTTAGAATTAGGTTCTCTGTCCACTTTCGGTGTTAGTTTGATAAAAAAAATTCCACCCCCGAGAACGGGTAGGAACCACCCCTAAGTTAAAAGCGTCATAGGATATAGCGTAGACTTTATTTCTTGAGCTATTCCCTACTTACAGTGAAAATATCAAGTAAATTGATGCAGTAGGATGGAATTCGGAGCCAAATACCCTCACTGACTGCACTAATAGATACCTACATCATTTATACATGAATTCACTTAAAGGTTCATTTGGATACCACAATAAAATCACCAATCACCAATAATTGACATATCTGAATATTTAAAGAAGAGTGGATTGAAAGATATTTTCCCTAATTTTGATATTGCTTTGAGCATTTATTCGTGCCTCCCAGTTGCCAACCAACGTGTCCGCTGAAAGGTCATTTTCGAAAATGTCAAGAATTTAAAATAGTCATGAAAATAATTTTCAATCAAGTATGGCGCAAAAACGTCTTAATAATTTGTCAATTTTGTCCATAGAATGTGACGTAACAAAGGGGATAAATTATGACGACATTATAGATGATTTTTCCAAAGAAAAATCAAGAAAGAAATCTGATGTGATCGAACTGGAATGACACTTTTATGTATTCTTATTTAAATAAAAAAATCTGCTTGCAATTTTTTTTCTCAAAAATGGTACATGATTGAAGGGCGGCTACTAGAGAATTGCCTAAGGCGTCAATTAACCTAAACGCGGCCCTGAGTATACTGCTGTATCTTACTTAAATGAATGATGCTGCTAAACAAAATTAGTAACTGGAAGTTTATATAAAATGCATAAAAAATGGTTATAAAGTACCTGAAAGATAGAAAAGTCATTATAGCAAGAGACGTTGAGAAAAATATAATAACAGTATTATGTAACTACCACATAGCAGTCCAGGGCGCATCTGTTTTGAGATGGACGTTGAGAGGTGACTCATATTTTTTTGCAGAAATTTCTTGGAATTAACTCCTATAATAATAATTGGGTTATCCTCCCACTCAAAAATGTCCGGAACACTGTTTAAATACTCAAAATGTCAAAAAATGAAGGAAAAATTCGATTATTTTCTTGGTTTTTTGATTATAACTTTCAAAGTATTCACGTTCGAGAAAAGTTGTACTGATATAAAAGTTGCACAATTAAATTTCCTACAACATGGGATTGGTACCAAATTTTAAAAATTGTCACCCTTGTTGCAAAATAGCAATAATTGCGAAATAACCATAAAAAACGAGTATTTGCATTTTACGTTTTTCAACCATTTATGCTACACTTAGGACCTTCATATTTTACCAAGAAAAACTACATAATACAATAAAACAATACTGTAAATTTCATTAATATCGGTGCAATAGATTTTGCAAAATAAATTTTGCAATC